>NC_053027.1:390984279-390998009 GCF_003073215.2 Triticum urartu | reverse complement strand
AAAAAGGTTATGCCACTACCGGAAGAGCCCAGAGAAGGAATTATCCTTACGATCTGAGAAGACCGACACTGTCAAGAATAAGGATGGAGTATATGAGTTTTGATGGAACCGTAACAATGATTTTAAGGGTGGTAGCACCCCAGACCCCAGAGACGATTGATGAAATTTTGAGAAGACCCCCAAACCCTAACCTATTTCTTTCTAGCCTCTCCGAATCTCGAGGACGAGATTCCTTTTAAGGGTGGTAGGTTTGTAACATCCCAAAATTCTAAATTTTGGAATGTTATAATAAATAGATAGATTTGATAGATTGTTTGATTCATTGTGTGAAACTGAGTGAAATTCGAAATCCTTTTGAAAGTTAAATGAGAGGGAATAAAAGGACTTTCCCAAACTTTCATTTTTCATTCGTGGTCTCCGTGAATTCAAATTCTTTTCACCACGAAACCCTGGAGAGAAGATGACATGACTTCTTCCATTTATTTAAATGACAAGGGGTGTTGAAAATATTTGAATTCATCTGGAACTATTTTTCAAATTCAGAAACTTTAAGCAACTCAATGATTTTCATGAGAGAAGATAAAATGACTTCTTCAAAACCTATGAAATATGAGTTGGGAGTTTCAAGGAATTAAATTCAAAGTTCTTTTGAATTTATTTTCAATTTGGAGTTATTTGAGTTTTATTCAAATTACTTTTCTCCAAAAATAAAATATATGGAAATTAGGGTAACATGATTCCCTACAACAGAAAATTGGAGAGAAATAAATTTGAAATCATTTTGATATTTTTTTAAAATGATTTTATTGGATTTTATTAGACCAGTAGCACTCTTGGAATTATCTGAATTTGTGTGGATTTTAATTGAAGTTATAAAAATGTTCACGTCATAGAGAATCTTTTTCTGAAAATTTTGATATATTATATGCCTATATAATATTTTTAGTTATTTTAGTTCTCTGGAAAAAAACATTTATTAAAAAAAACCACTTCGCCGACTGGGCCGGCCCAGCTCCCAGCCAGGCCACGGCCCAGGCGCAGCGCTGCCTTCCTCCTCCCGTGTGCGTCGCGGACTCGCCGGAGTCCGGCGCTCCTACGCCGCCCGTCGCCGCCCTTGCCCCTCCTCCAAGGCGTCGCCTCCCTTCTCCCCTATAAATGCCCGGGGCCCCGCCTCCTCTCCTCCCCTCACGCCGCATCCCACCGGAGCCCGCATCTCGCCGCCACCAGCGCTGCAAACCGCCGCCGCCGCCTTCTGTCGCCGCCGCCGCTGTTTCTCCTCCGCCGCGCCGCCCGCATGCTGTCGCCGCCGCCGCAGACCACCGCGCCGCGTAGCGCCACCGCCGACGCCCCGCTCGCCGGAGCCGTCCGCCGCCGCTCGCCGGACCTGCCATAGCCGCCGGATCTCACCGGTTTTTTTTGCCGACCCGATGGTTTCATTGAACCGCCCGAACCGGTAATAAAACCGACCGGTTTTCGTTATGTTTTTTTATAAAACCTATTATTTTTATTTACTAGCTATTTTGCGAACGTTCACTGTTTAGATCTCTTTAGAGAACGGTTTCCGTCGGTTTAAGTTCTGTAGCGAGTGTTCGCTCGATAGTTTTTTTCTTTTTCTTTTTAATTTCGGCCAGGAACCCATCCGTGAATATTTTCTTTGCAGATCAGCCCCTGGTTTTCAAACGACTATAACTTTTTACTCGTTAGTCCAAATTCAACGAAACCAATGCCCACTTCTTCGTTATGATCCCCTCTATCCAGTAAAACAACTTAAACATGTTTTTTGAAAAGTTTAAAATTTGAATTAGATCAGATTTGAATTCAAACTTCATTTGATCATAACTTGAGTTTCGTAGCTCCGTTTGAGTTGATTCTTTTTGCAAATCGAAGCTCTTAACCTAAACTTTCTGATAAGGCCAAATTCATATAATTTTTGTACAGTTAAAATTGTTTTATGTTGCAAGAGTTATTTGCTTGGTTTTGATGTTTTCCGAATTGTCTTCTTCGATCTTTCTGAACTTTTGAGTGATTGCTTATGTGTGGTTACTATTGCTTGCTTACGATAGATTGACCGGAGTGTGACGAGTAGAGCTATCAAGAGTTTTGAGTGCGAATCATCTTCATCAACATTGCAGGAAAGTTCACACTTTGATCATATTCCTTTCATACCCAGTTTTATGCATTAGTTTCACCCTCAAACATTGCATGAGTAGGATTGATAACATGTGGGTATTGGGAAGTAGTTGATGAGGTAGGAACCTATTGCCCTGCATTCAAACCTTGGGAGTTACTATTACGTTATGCTTACATTGACATGCTATGCTCGTAGACGTGGATTGGGTTTCAAGAGTATTCATGACAGATGTGAGATCGTTAACTAATGGTTTACTTAAGGTGGCAGCTTAAACACACATCTGGGTGGATTGAGGCACCGGGTTATTCGAGGATTTTCCTGTCTAGGCACCTGGGTAGACCAGGATTGCCTGTTTTTTTATGGACCGCCACCCAGGCTCAAAGGGATCATGAGATTATTCATACTAGAAACTTCCGTGTGCAGCCACAAGCTATTATGGGCTCTAGCATAGTTGATTAAGTCATGTGAACTCTTACAGTGGTAGACTAGCAGATGTAGGGGTTGTAGGTGGTACGGTCTACCCATCGTAAGGTGCAAACGCTTCTAAAAGACTATGTCTCCATCATCCGTTTCTCAAACACCATGTAGTGTGAGAAATCCAACGGAGGAGATCGAGTCTTGTGGGGAAAAGTGCGCAAACCACTGCAGAGTGTATTAAACTAATCATGATTAGCCGTGTCCCCGGTTATGGACATCTTGAGTATCTAGTACCTAGATTATCATGTTGATCTCATCACGTTACTTTAAATGAATATTGTTGGGTTTTAATGATGTTACTTAATTGGGATTGAGAATGCTGTCAACCATTCTCAATGATTAACAACCACCATGATAGTTAAATAAAATTTATTCCTTTGCAGTAGGGAAAAATTGGCTTTTTGCAAAAACCTTATAACCATAGAGTTTTTCCACCAGCCAAATATGCATGTAGTGATAGCCATTGTTCATCATTCTCTATGGTGTGAATTTGCCAGTACATTCAATGTACTGACCCTCTGTGGCTGCAACGTCTCATGTTGCAGGATATCTTACAACGAGTAAGTGATACGTTAGGGTTACCATTTCTACACTCAACTTTGCCGTTGGTGTTGATGGGAATCCACAACCTTGTTACTTCCGCTATTTGGATTGAGGTAGTAGTATTTACGTTACTTATACATGTGATTTACCTCTGTTATAAATCCTCGAGTACTATGTGTGTCAGCATACTGATCCAGGGATGACACTTAAGCACAGAGACTTGATCCATTCGGGTCGGGTCGCTACATCTGTCGTGGTCGGGCTTTGAGTCTTACTCAATTTCACACCTTGTAACATAGGTAAGAACTCTTTCTTTGAATGTTCCATTTTGAACTACTTCAAAATCTTGTCAAGGTATGTAATCATTGAAAAAACTTATCAAGCGTCTTGATCTATCTCTATAGATCTTGATGCTCAATATGTAAGTAGCTTCGCCAATATCTTTATTTGAAAAAATCCTTTCAAATACTCCTTTATGCTTTCCAGAAAATTCTACATTATTTCCGATCAACAATATGTCATTCACATATACTAATCAGAAATGTTGTAGTGCTCCCACTCACTTTCTTGTAAATACAAGCTTCATCACAAGTCTGTATAAAACTATATGCTTTGATCAACTCATCAAAGCATATATTCCAACTCTGAGATGCTTGCACCAGTCCATAGATGGATCGCTAGAGATTGCACATTTTGTTAGCACCTTTAGGATCGACAAAACCTTCTGGTTGCATCATATACAACTCTTCTTTAAGAAATCCATTAAGGAATGTAGTTTTAACATCCATTTGCCAGATTTCATAAAATGTGGAAATTTGCTAACATGATTTAGACAGACTTAAGCATCGCTACGAGTGAGAAAATTTCATCGTAGTCAACACCTTGAACTTTTTCAAAACCTTTTTCGAAAAGTCTAGCTTTGTAGATAGTAACACTACTATCAGCGTCCCTCTTCCTCTTGAAGATCCATTTATTTTCTATGGCTTGCCGATCATCAGGCAAGTCAACCAAAGTCCACACTTTGTTCTCATACATGGATCCCATCTCAGATTTCATGGCCTCAAGCCATTTCACGGAATCTGGGCTCATCATCGCTTCATCATAGTTCATAGGTTCATCATGGTCAAGCAACATGACATCCAGAACAGGATTACCGTACCACTCTGGTGCGGATCTCACTCTGGTTGACCTACAAGGTTCGGTTGTAACTTGATCTAAAGTTACATGATCATCATCATTAGCTTCCTCACTAATTGGTGTAGGATTCACAGGAACAGATTTCTGTGATGAACTACTTTCCAATAAGGGAGCATGTACAGTAACCTCATCAAGTTCTACTTTTCTCCCACTCACTTCTTTCGAGAGAAACTCCTTCTCTAGAAAGGATCCATTCTTAGCAACGAATGTCTTGCCTTTGGATCTATGATAGAAGGTGTACCCAACTGTTTCCTTTGGGTATCCTATGAAGACACATTTCTCTGATTTGGGTTTGAGCTTATTAGGATGAAACTTTTTCACATAAGCATCGCAACCCCGATCTTTAAGAAACGGCAACTTTGGTTTCTTGCCAAACCACAGTTCATATGGCGTCATCTCAACGGATTTAGATGGTGCCCTATTTAACGTGAATGCAACTGTCCCTAATGCATAACCCCAAAACGACAGTGGTAAATCGGTAAGAGACATCATAGATTGCACCATATCTAATAAAGTACAGTTACAATGTTCAGACACACCATTACGATGTGGTGTTCCAGGTGGCGTGAGTTGCGAAACAATTCCACATTGTTTCAAATGAAGACCAAACTCGTAAATCAAATATTCTCCTCCACGATCAGATCGTAGAAACTTTATTTTCTTGTTACGATGATTTTCTACTTCACTCTGAAATTGTATGAACTTTTCAAATGTTTCAGATTTATGTTTCATCAATAAGATATACCCATATCTTACTCAAATCATCTGTGAAGGTCAGAAAATAACGATACCTGTCGCGAGCCTCAACACTCATCGGACTGCATACATCAGTATGTATTATTTCCAACAAGTCTGTTGCTCACTCCATTGTTCCGGAGAACGGGGTCCTAGTCATCTTGCCCATGAGGCATGGTTCGCAAGCATCAACTGGTTCATAATCAAGTGATTCCAAAAGCCCATCAACATGGATTTTCTTCATGCGCTTTACACCAATATGACCTAAACGGCAGTGCCACAAATAAGTTGCACTATCATTATTATCTTTGCATCTTTTGGCTTCAATATTATGAATATGTGTATCACTACGACCGAGATTCAATAAACCATTCACCTTGGGTGTATGACCATTGAAGGTTTTATTCATGTAAACAGAACAACAATTATTCTCTGACTTTAAATGAATAACCGTATCACAATAAACATGATCAAATCATATTCATGCTTAACACAAACACCAGATAACATTTATTTAGGTTCAACACTAATCCCGAAAGTACAGGGAGTGTGCGATGATGATCATATAAATCTTGGAACCACTTCCAACACACATCGTCACTTCACCCTTAACTAGTCTCTGTTCATTCTGCAACTCCCGTTTCGAGTTACTAATCTCAGCAACTAAACTAGTATCAAATACTGAGGGGTTGCTATAAACACTCGTAAAGTACACATCAATAACATGTATATCGAATATACCTTTTTTTCACTTTGCCATCCTTCTTATCTGCCAAATACTTGGGGCAGTTTCGCTTCCAGTGACTAGTCCCTTTGCAGTAAAAGCACTTAGTCTCAGGCTTAGGTCCAGACTTGGGCTTCTTCACTCGAGCAGCAACTTGCTTGCCGTTCTTCTTGAAGTTCCCCTTCTTCCCTTTGCCCTTTTCTTGAAACTAGTGGTCTTGTTAACCATCAACACTTGATGCTTTTCTTGATTTCTACCTTCATCGATTTCAGCATCACGAAGAGCATGGAAATCGTTTCCGTTATCCCTTGCATATTATAGTTCATCATGAAGTTCTAGCAACTTGGTGATAGTGACTAGAGAACTCTGTCAATCACTATCTTATCTGGAAGATTAACTCCCACTTGATTCAAGTGATTGTAGTATTCAGACAATCTGAGCACATGCTTACTGGTTGAGCTATTCTCCTCCATCTTGTAGGCAAAGTTAGAGGTCTCATACCTCTCGACACGGGCATGAGTATGAAATACTAATTTCAACTCTTGGAACATCTGATATGCTCCGTGGCGTTCAAAACGTCTTTGAAGCCCCGATTCTAAGCCGTAAAGCATGGTGCACTAAACTATCAAGTAGTCATCATACTGTGCTTTGCCAAACGTTCATAACGTTTGCATATGCTCCTGCAATAGGTCCGTCACCTAGCAGTGCATCAAGGACATAATTCTTCTGTGCAGCAATGAGGATAATCCTCATATCACGGATCCAATCCGCATCATTGCTACTAACATCTTTCAACTTAGTTTTTCTCTAGGAACATATCAAAATAAACGGGGAGCTACATCGGGAGCTATTGATCTACAACATAGTTATGCAAATACTATCAGGACTAAGTTCAAGATAAATTAAAGTTCAATTAATCATATTACTTAAGAACTCCCACTTAGATAGACATCCCTCTAGTCATCTAAATGATCACATGATCCAAATCAACTAAACCATGTCCGATCATCACGTGAGATGGAGTAGTTTTCAATGGTGAGCATCACTATGTTGATCATATCTACTATATGAGTCATGCTCAACCTTTCGGTCTCAGTGTTCCGAGGCCATATCTGCATATGCTAGGCTTGTCAAGTTTAACGTGAGTATTCTGCGTGTGTAAAACTGTCTTACACCCGTTGTAGATGCACGTTGAGCTTATCACACCCGATCATCACGTGGTGTCTCGGCACGACGAACTTTGGCAACGGTGCATACTCAGGGAGAACACTTTTACCTTGAAATTTAGTAAGGGATCATCTTATAAAGCTACTGCCGAACTAATCAAAATAAGATGTATAAAAGATAAACATCACATGCAATCATAATATGTGTCATGATATGGCCATCATCATCTTGTGCTTTTGATCTCCATCTCCAAAGTACTTTCATGATCTCCATTGTTACCGGCATGACACTATGATCTCCATCATCTTGATCTTTTATCAACGTGTCGTCACATGGTCGTCGCGCCAACTATTGCTTTTGCAACTATCGCTATCGCATAGCGATAAAATAAAGCAATTATATGGTGCTTGCATCATATGCAATAAAGAGGCAACCATAAGGCTCCTGCTAGTAGCTGATAACTCGGTTACAAAACATGTTCATTTCATAAAATATAACATCATGCCTTGACCATATCACATCACAACATGCCCTGCAAAAACAAGTTAGACGTCCTCTACTTTGTTGTTGCAAGTTTTACGTGGTTGCTACGGGCTTAGCAAGAACAATTCTTACCTACGCATCAAAACCACAACGATAGTTCGTCAAGTTAGTGATGTTTTAACCTTCTCAAGGACCGGGTGTAGCCACACTTGGTTCAACTAAAGTTGGAGAAACTGACACCCGCCAGCCACCTATGTGCAAAGCACGTCGGTAGAACCAGTCTCGCGTAAGCGTACGCGTAATGTCGGTCCGTGCTGCTTCATCCAACAATACCGCCGAACCAAAGTATGACATGTTGGTAAGCAGTATGACTTGTATCACCCACAACTCACTTGTGTTCTACTCGTGCATATAACATCTACACAATAACCTGGCTCGGACGCCACTGTTGGGGAACGTAGTAATTTCAAAAAAAATTCTACGCACACGCAAGATCATGGTGATGCATAGCAACGAGAGGGGAGAGTGTTGTCCACATACCCTCGTAGACCGAAAGCGGAAGCGTTAGCACAATGTGGTTGATGTAGTCGTACGTCTTCATGATCCGACCGATCCAAGTACCGAACGTACGACACCTCCGAGTTCTGCACACGTTCAACTCGATGACGTCCCGCGAGCTCCGATCCAGCAAAGCATCACATGAGAGTTTTGTGAGCACGACGGCGTGGTGATGGTGATGATGATGCTACCGACGCAGGGCTTCTCCTAAGCACCGCTATGATATAACCGAGGTGGAATATGGTGGAGGGGGGCACCGCACATGGCTGGAATAGATCAACAGATCAACTTGTGTCTTTAGGGTGCCCCCGTACCCCTGTATATAAAGGAGGGGAGGAGGAGAGGTCCGGCCAAGGGGAGAGGCGCACCCAAGGGCGGGGCAATCCAACTCCAAGTAGGTTTGCCCCCTCCTTCCCAGTCCTAGTAGAAGAGGGGAAGGAAAGGGAGAGGAGGAGAAGGAAAGAGGGGCCGGCCCCCCTTGCCCTAAACCAATTTGGTTTGGGCCTTGGGGGGGGGGGGCGCCCCACACTTCCCTTGCTGCCCTCTATTTTCATTAAGGCCCATGTAAGCCCATTAAGACCCCCCCCCTAGGGGGGGGGGTTCCGGTAACCCCCGGTACTCCGGTATTTATTCGGTAACCCCCGGAACACTTCCGGTGTCCGAATATAACCTTCCAATATATCAATCTTTATGTCTCGACCATTTCGGGACTCCTCGTCATATCCCCGATCTCATCTGGGACTCCTAACTACCTTCGGTACATCAAATCACATAAACTCATAATATCGATCGTCACCGAACTTTAAGCGTGCGGACCCTATGGGTTCGAGAACTATGTAGACATGACCGAGACACGTTTCCAGTCAATAACCAATAGCAGAACCTGGATGCCCATATTAGCTCCCACATATTCTACGAAGATCTTTATCGGTCAAACCGCATAACAACATACGTTGTTCCCTTTGTCATCGGTATGTCACTTGCCCGAGATTTGATCGTCCGTATCTCAATACCTAGTTCAATCTCGTTACCGGCAAGTCTCTTTACTCGTTCCGTAATACATCATCCCGCAACTAACTCATTAGTTACAGTGCTTGCAAGGCTTATAGTGATGTGCATTACCGAGTGGGCCCAGAGATACCTCTCTGATAATCGGAGTGACAAATCCTAATATCGAAATAGGCCAACTCAACAAGTACCTTTGGAGATACCTGTAGAGCACCTTTATAATCACCCAGTTACGTTGTGACGTTTGGTAGCACACAAAGTGTTCCTCCGGTAAACAGGAGTTGCATAATTTCATAGTCATAGGAACATGTATAAGTCATGAAGAAAGCAATAGCAACATACTAAATGATCAAGTGCTAAGCTAACAGAATGGGTCAAGTCAATCACATCATTCTCCTAATGATGTGATCCCGTTAATCAAATGACCACTCATGTCTATGGTCAGGAAACTTAACCATCTTTGATTAACGAGCTAGTCAAGTAGAGGCATACTAGTAACACTATGTTTGTCTATGTATTCACACATGTATTATGTTTCCGGTTAATACAATTCTAGCATGAATAATAAACATTTATCATGAAATAACGAAATAAATAATAACTTTATTATTGCCTCTAGGGCATATTTCCTTCAGGGCCGCCCCCCAACCCTAGTCCAATTCGAATTGGGCTTGGGGGGCGCGCGCCTCCCCCTGGCCGCTGCCTCCTCTCTTCCACTAGGGCCCATGAAGGCCCATTAACCCCCCGGGGGGTTCTGGTAACCCCCCGGTACTCAGGAAAATGCCTGAACCTATCCGAAACCATTCCGGTGTCCAAACATAAACTTCCAATATATCAATCCTTATGTCTCGACCATTTTGAGACTCCTCGTCTTGTCCGTGATCTCATCCGGGACTCCAAACAAACTTTGGTACATCAAATCACATAACTCATAATACAAATCGTCATCAAACGTTACGCGTGCGAACCCTATGGGTCCGAGAACTATGTTGACATGACCGAGACACATCTCAGGTCAATAACCAATAGCAGAACCTGGATGCTCATATTGGTTCCCACATATTCTACGAAGATCTTTCTGGGTTAAACCGCATAACAACATACGTTGTTACCTTTGTCATCGGTATGTTACTTGCCCGAGATTCGATCGTCGGTATCATCATACCTAGTTCAATGTCGTTACCGGCAAGTCTCTTTACTCGTTCCATAATGCATCATCCCATGGCTAACTCATTAGACACATTGCTTGCAAGGCTCATAGTGATGTGCGTTACTGAGAGGTCCCAGAGATACCTCTCCGATACACGGAGTGACAAATCCTAATCTCGATCTATGCCAACTCAACAAACACCATCGGAGACACCTGTAGAGCATATTTATAATCACCTAGTTACGTTGTGACGTTTGATAGCACACAAGGTGTTCCTCCGGTATTCGGGAGTTGCATAATCTCATAGTCAGAGGAACATGTATAAGTCATGAAGAAAGCAATAGCAATAAAACTAAATGATCATTATGCTAAGCTAACGGATGGGTCTTGTCCATCACATCATTCTCTAATGATGTGATCCCGTTCATCAAATGACAACACATGTCTATGGTCAGGAAACTTAACCATCTTTGATTAACGAGCTAGTCAAGTAGAGGCATACTAGTGACACTTTGTTTGTTTATGTATTCACACATGTACTAAGTTTCTGGTTAATACAATTCTAGCATGAATAATAAACATTTATCATGATATAAGGAAATATAAATAACAACTTTATTATTGCCTCTAGGGCATATTTCCTTCAGTCTCCCACTTGCACTAGAGTCAATAATCTAGTTCACATCGCCATGTGATCAACACCCAAAGGGTTTACTAGAGTCAATAATCTAGTTCACATCGCTATGTGATTAACACACAAAGAGTACTATGGTGTGATCATGTTTTGCTTGTGAGAGAAGTTTAGTCAACGGGCCTGCCACATTCAGATCCGTATGTATTTTTGCAAATTTCTATGTCTATAATGCTCTACACAGAGCTACTCTAGCTAATTGCTCCCACTTTCAATATGTATCCAGATTGAGACTCAGAGTCATCCAGATTGGTGTCAAAGCTTGCATCGACGTAACTCTTTACGGTGAACTCTTTATCACCTGCATAACCGAGAAATATCTCCTTAGTCTTGTAACGATAATTTTGACCACTGCCCAGCGATCTACTCCTGGATCACTATTGTACCCTTTTGCCAAACTCACGGCAAGGTACACAATAGGTCTAGTACACAGCTAAGCATACTTTATAGAACCTATGGCTGAGGCATAGGGAATGACTTTCATTCTCTTTCAATTTTCTGCCGTGGTCGGGTTTTGAGTCTTAATCAACTTTACATCTTGCAATACAGGCAAGAACTCCTTTCTTTGACTTGTTCATTTTGAACTACTTCAAAATCTTGTCAAGGTATGTACTCATTAAAAAATCTTATCAAGCGTCTTGATCTATCTCCATAGATCTTGATGCTCAATATGTAAGCAGCTTCACCGAGGACTTTCTTTGAAAAACTCCTTTCAAACACTCCTTTATGCTTTCCAGGAAATTCTACATCATTTCTGATCAACAATATGTCATTCACATACACTTATCAGAAAGGCTGTAGTGCTCCCACTCACTTTCTTGTAAATACAAGCTTCTCCAAAAGTGTGTATAAAACTATATGCTTTGATCAACTCATCAAAGTGTATATTCCAACTCCGAGATGCTTGCACCAGTCCATAGATGGATCACTGGAGCTTGCAAACTTTTTTAGCACCTCTAGGATCGGCAAAACCTCCTGGTTACATCATATACAACTCTTCTTTAATAAATACATTAAGGAATGCAGTTTTGACATCCATTTGCCAGATTTCATAAAATGCGGCAATTGCTAACATGATTCAGACAGACTTAAGCATCGATATGAGTGAGAAAATCTCATCGTATTCAACACCTTGAACTTGTCGAAAAACTTTTTTGACATTTTGAGCTTTGTAGATAGTAACACTACCATCAGCGTCCGTCTTCCTCTTGAAATCCATTTATTCTCCATGACTCGCCGATCATCGGGCAAGTCCACCAAAGTCTACACTTTGTTCTTATACATGGATCCCATCTCAGATTTCATGGCCTCAGGCCATTTCTTGGAATCTGGGCTCATCATCGCCTCCTCATAGTTCGTAGGTTCGTCATGGTCTAGTAATATGACTTACAGAACAGGATTACCGTACCACTCTGGTGCGTAACTTACTCTAGTTGACCTGCGAGGTTTGGTAGTAACTTGATATGAAGTTTCATGATCATCATCATTAACTTCCTCACTAATTGGTGTAGGCATCACTGGAACTAATTTCTGTGATGAACCATTTTTCCAATTTGGGAGAAGGTACAACTACCTCATCAAGTTTTACTTTCCTCCCACTCACTTCTTTCGAGAGAAACTCCTTCTCTAGAAAGGATCCATTCTTAGCAACGAATATCTTGCCTTTGGATCTGTGATAGAGGTGTACCCAATAGTTTCTTTTTGGGTATCCTATGAAGATGCACTTCTCTGATTTGGGTTCGAGCTTATCAAGCTAAAGCTTTTTCACATAAGCATCGCAACCCCAAACTTTAAAAAATGACAGCTTAGGTTTCTTGCTAAACCATAGTTCATACGGTGTCGTCTCAACGGATTTAGATGGTGCCCTATTTAATGTGAATGCAGTGGTCTCTAATGCATAACCCAAAAACGATAGTGGTAAATTGATAAGAGACATCGTAGATCACACCATATCTAATAAAGTATGGTTACGATGTTTGTACACACCATTATGCTGTGGTGTTCCAGGTGGCGTGAGTTGTGAAACTATTCCACATTGTTTTAAATGAAGGCCAAACTTGTAACTCAAATATTCGCCTCCGCGATCAGTTCGCATAAACTTTATTTTCGTGTTACGATGATTCTCAACTTCACTATGAAATTCTTTGAACTTTTCAAATGTTTCAGACTTATGTTTCAGCAAGTAGATATACCCATATCTGCTCAAATCATCTGTGAAGATCATAAAATAATGATACCCGCCGTGAGCCTCAACACTCATCGGACCGCATACATCGGTATGTATTATTTCTAATAAGTCAGTGGCTCGCTCCATTGTTCCGGAGAATGGAGTCTAAGTCATCTTGACCATGAGGCATGCTTCGCAAGCATCAAATGATTCATAATCAAGTGATTCCAAAAGTCCATCCGCATGGAGTTTCTTCATGTGCTTTACACCAATATGACCTAAACGATAGTGCCACTAGTATGTTGCACTATCATTATCAACTTTGTATCTTTTGGCATCAATATTATGAATATGTGTATCACTATGATCAAGATTCAATAAACCATTCACCTTGGGTGTATGACCATAGAAGGTTTTATTCATGTAAACAGAATAACAATTATTCTTTGACTTAAATGAATAACCGTATTGCAATAAACATGATCCAATCATATTCATGCTCAATGCAAAACACCAAATAACATTTATTTTAGGTTCAACACTAATCCCGAAGGTAAAGGGAGTGTGCGATGGTGATATTATCAACATTGGAATCACTTCCAACAGACATTGTTACTTCGCCCTCAACTAGTATCTGTTCATTTTGCAACTCCTCTTTCGAGTTACAAATCTTTGCAAATAAACTGGTATCAAATACCG
>NC_053027.1:390861779-390979279 GCF_003073215.2 Triticum urartu | reverse complement strand
CGTTTGCAATAGGAAAACCCAATTAGCGGGCTAATTGACCTATTATTAATAATCCAGTTACTAATCTAGTAGACATTCATATTAAGCACATAATATATTCCATTTCCATATTAACGAAGCGGGATTTCAGAATTGAAATACATCAGAGTACAACATGATATAGCTTTAGCACTCAGCTACCCCATTACACAACTGCACCAGCAGCAAATTTCACATGCAACTTCTAGAACCTTTTGAAATTAGCATCACAGACGGTACATAGAGAGATGCATCTCATCTGGAAAACTGCTGAAGCGGAAGGCGAATATTGAGCCTTCATTCATGTTGAAGGTCTTTGCAACTTTAGGCCAGTGCCTGTGGATGATTGACCGTCCATCCTTCGACATCTTCAGGAACACTTCAATATTGAACCGTGGGTGTTGTATGAAAACTTCCCTCGCCTCCTGACCACAGAGGTGGTTTGAGAGGTAATCATCAGTGAAGCCTGAAAACAAGGATGTGCATAAATATCTTCTCTGTATTGTAAATGGGGAAAAGGAATACAAAAAGGCAAGGTATAATAGTTAGTACCATCTTGTAAACCTTTGCAGATTCATCAGATTAATTCACCAGATTAATAAGATTAATCCAAGCCACATGGAAAACCCACTTATCCAAACCAAGTATGATTAAGAACTAGGAAATATAGCACTTGTATATGTTTCTCATGTATTAAGTGCAGCCAAATTCGATTTATTCCTCACATTGAATATCGCCATAGCATTGAATATTCCTCACATTGTACAATAACAGAATGCAGCCATAGCAATTGAATATCGCATTGCATAATTGAACCAAGCAGTTAACTAAACACCACAACAAATGAACCAAACGTTAACTGAGCACGACATTGCAATATAACATACTCCTAATAGAAGATCAGACAGTTGACCAAACCAAGCATGCTTAACAACTTGGAAATAGAGCAATTGTATTTATTTCTCATGTATTTAGTACAACCAAATTCGATTTATTTCTCACATGGTATACAATAGGAGAATGCAGCCACATCAATTGAACATCACATTGCAGAATTGAACCAAGCAATTAACTAAGCACCACAACAAATGAACCAAACGTTAACTGAGCACCACATTGCACAATATAACATACTCCTAATAGAAGATCAGACAGTTAACCAAACCAAGCATGCTTAACAACTTGGAAATACAACAATTGTATTTGTTTCTCATGTATTTAGTACAACCAAATTTGATTTATTCCTCACATGGTATACAATAACAGAATGCACCCACAACAATTGAACATCGCATTGCAGAATTGAACCAAGAAGTTAACTAAACACCACAACAAGTGGACCAAGCCACAACAAATGAACCAAGCAGTTAACTAAACACCAATTGAACAATATAACATACTCCTAATAGAAGATCAGACAGTTAACCAAACCAAGCATGCTTAACAAGTTGGAAATATTGCACCCTGAAGAGTTGAACGTCACATTTGTAGAATTGAACGAAGCAGTTAATTGAACACCACATTGCACGACATATAGAACATATACACTATTGCAGAAGATTGCATGGTAAAATTAGATAGCACAATTCACTAGAATTTGTTAAGGAAAGGAAGTAGCTAGAAAACTGAACATGGGTCCTTATAGTGAGCTAATAAGACAAGCTACTCCTCATTGTCAGAGAAATCGATGACGATTAGCTCCTTGGACATCGAAGAGGGCGAGGCCTCCGCATCGTGGGTGCCCTCGTTGTAGTGGTGAGTTGCCTGAGCCGCTTCGGGCATCAACCTGCTGGCTCTCAAGATGAGGTAAGCACGTGCACGCTGAGAAAACACCTCGTAGTCTTCGTCGAAGGCACCGACGCTGGCCTCAGGAAAACGCCATGAACTATCGTTTAAAGCAGCCAACCGCGTCGCGGCGTCGGCGTGCGAGGCGTCAACAGTGGCCTCGATGGCGAGGTGCTCCTCCAAGATCTGGGGGTCAGCACGAATGGCGGCCATCGCAACCTCATCCGCGTGTGCGGCCGTGATTTGCTTCTCCGCTGCCAAATGCTCCTTAAGGTCCTGGCTATACTGCATGCACCATGGCTTAGGCCGGCGCTTATTTGGTGGAGGGGTCGGTGATTTGGGTGGAAGGTGTCGCACTCGCACCAACGGGCAGGGCATGTGGGATGTGTAAGGAGGAGGATGATGGGGGTCGGGTGTGGGATCTAGGCAGGTAATTCACACCCCGACCCCCATCTAGGAGGATTGGAATTATTCAGGGTTCGTTTGGACATTTTTATGCATTAAGTGAGTTTTCAATGCATTTATGTGCATAATTCCAATTTGAACTACATGCACATGCTCCAGTGCATATAAATTCTTTAAAAAAAATCAAATCATTGTCCTTGGGTGCATGCTTAGGTCCCATGCAAGAAATGGGAATGAATTTCAAACACCATGGCACCGTTGATTGCCGGCAAAACATTGAGATGCCTGATTTTTAAATTCTAGTAAATTCAAAACTCGTCTGAAATTCATGAAACTTGGCATGCTATCATGGAGCGGCATCAACATGCCGTGGTAAAATTTTTGTCCCATTTGGGGCAGGTTTGGGTATATGCTTCTCACAAACCGGAGCTTCTCACAACAAGCATGATGGTTTTCGGTAGGGAACATCCCACCTTTGGGGATGAAACGATATCCATTGCCTCTTATTGCTTTCAAATTTTTTTCTCGTGTCAACATAGAACAACAGGAGTGTTGCATGAACTTTTGTGATTTTTCGGGGTTCCTTTGGACATTTTTATGCATTAAGTGAGTTTTCAATGCATTTATGTGCATAATTCAAATTTGAACTACATGCGCATGCTCCAGTGCATATAAGCTGGTTGAAAAATAAAATCTGTGTCCTTGGGTGCATGCTTAGGTCCCATGCAAGAAATGGGAATGAATTTCAAACACCATGGCACCGTTGCTTGCTGGCAAAACATTGAGATGCCTGGTTTTTAAATTCTAGTAAATCCAAAACCCGTCTCAAATTCATGAAACTTGGCATGCTATCATGGAGCGGCATCAACATGCCGTGGTAAAAACTCTGTCCCATTTGGGGCAAGTTTGGGTATATGCTTGTCACAAACCGGAGCTTCTCACAACAAGCATGATGGTTTTCGGTACGGAACATCCCACCTTTGGGGACGAAACGATATCCATTGCCTCTTATTGCTTTCAATTTTTTTTCTCGTGTCAACATAGAACAATAGGAGTGTTGTGGGATTTTTCGTGATTTTTTGGGGTTTGTTTGGACATTTTTATGCATTAACTGAGTTTTTAATGCATTTATGTGCATAATTCAAATTTGAACTACATGCGCATGCTCCAGTGCATATAAACTGGTTGAAAAATAAAATCTTTGTCCTTGGGTGCATGCTTAGGAGCCATGCAAGAAATGGGAATGAATTTCAAACACCATGGCACTATTGATTGCCGGCAAAACATTGAGATGTCTGGTTTTTAAATTCTAGTAAATCCAAAACTCGTCTGAAATTCATGAAACTTGGCATGCTATCATGGATCGGCATCAGCATGCCGTGGTAAATTTTTTGTCCCATTTGGGGCAGGTTTGGGTATATGCTTCTCACAAACCAGAGCTTCTCACAACAAGCATGATGGTTTTCGGTAGGGAACGTCCCACCTTTGGGGACGAAATGATATCCATTGCCTTCTATTGCTTTCAATTTTTTTTCTCGTGTCAACATAGAACAACAGGAGTGTTGTGTGAATTTTTGTGATTTTCGAGGTTCGTTTGGACATTTTTATGCATTAAGTGAGTTTTCAATGCATTTATGTGCATAATTCAAATTTGAACGACATGCGCATGCTCTAGTGCATATAAAATGGTTGAAAAATCAAATATGTGTCCTTGGGTGCATGCTTAGGTCCCATGCAAGAAATGGGAATGAATTTCAAACACCATGGCACCGTTGATTGCCGGCAAAACATTGAGATGCCTAGTTTTTAAATTCTCGTAAATCCAAAACCCGTCTGAAATTCATGAAACTTGGCATGCTATCATGGAGCGGCATCAACATGCCGTGGTAAAATTTTTGTCCCATTTGGGCAGGTTTGGGTATATGCTTCTCACAAACCGTAGCTTCTCACAACAAGCATGATGGTTTTCGGTAGGGAATGTCCCACCTTTGGGGACGAAACGATATCCATTGCCTCTTATTGCTTTCAATTTTTTTCTCGTGTCAACATAGAACAAGAGGAGTGTTGTGTGAATTTTTGTGATTTTTCGGGGTTCGTTTGGACATTTTTATGCATTAACTGAGTTTTCAATGCATTTATGTGCATAATTAAAATTTGAACTACATGCATATGCTCCAATGCATTTAAACTGGTTGAAAAATCAAATCTTAGTCCTTGGGTGCATGCTTAGGTCCCATGCGAGAAATGGGAATGAATTTCAAACACCATGGCACTGTTGATTGCCGGCAAAACATTGAGATGCCTGGTTTTTAAATTCTAGTAAATCCAAAACTCGTCTAAAATTCATGAAACTTGGCATGCTATCATGGAGCGGCATCAACATGTCGTGGTAAATTTTTTGTCCCATTTGGGACAGGTTTGGGTATATGCTTCTCACAAACCGGAGCTTCTCACAACAAGCATGATGGTTTTCGGTAGGAAACGTCCCACCTTTGGGGACGAAACGATATCCATTGCCTCTTATTGCTTTCAATTTTTTTTCTCGTGTCAACATAGAACAGCAGGAGTGTTGCGTGAATTTTTGTGATTTTTCGGGGTTCGTTTGGACATTTTTATGCATTAAGTGAGTTTTCAATGCATTTATGTGCATAATTCAAATTTGAACTACATGCGCTTGCTCCAGTGCATATAAACTGGTTGAAAAATCAAATCTGTGTCCTTGGGTGCATGCTTAGGTCCCATGCAAGAAATGGGAATGAATTTCAAACACCATGGCGTCGTTGATTGCCGGCAAATCACTGAGTTGCTTGGTTTTTAAATTCTAGTAAATCCAAAACCCCTCTGAAATTCCTGAAACTTGGCATGCTATCATGGAGCGGTATCAACATGCCGTGGTAAAATTTTTGTCCCATTTGGGGCAAGTTTGGGTATAAGCTTCTCACAAACCGGAGCTTCTCACAACAAGCATGATGGTTTTCGGTAGGGAACATCCCACCGTTGGGGACGAAACGGTTTCCATTGCCTCTTATTGCTTTCATATTTTTTTTCTCGTGTCAACATAGAACAAGAGGAGTGTTGTGTGAATTTTTGTGATTTTTCGGGGTTCGTTTGGACATTTTTATGCATTAACTGAGTTTTCAATGCATTTATGTGCATAATTAAAATTTGAACTACATGCACATGCTCCAGTGCATATAAATTGGTTGAAAAATCAATCTTTCTCCTTGGGTGCATGCTTAGGTCCCATTCAAGAAATGAGAATGAATTTCAAACAACAGGGCACTGTTGATTGTCGGCAAAACATTGAGATGCCTGGTTTTTTAATTCTAGTAAATCTAAAACTCGTCTGAAATTCATGAAAGTTGGCATGGTATCATGGAAGGGCACCCGACATGCTGTGGTATTTTTCGTGTCCATTTTGAGAGAAGGCGCACTCGAATAATGACAACCAACAAAGGCATTTTGATTAAAATAGCTGCCACTTTAATATCTCAAATGTTTGTATAATTCAAACCGTGTGCGTTCGTTTAACCATTCACGTGACGCCATGTGTCTTGGTTTTAATGGCTATAGGTTTTAATGGCTCTTGATCGCAAACATTTTAGATAGAACACGCGTATGCAAAGTGAGAGCAGGATTTGTGCATCTCTTGAACACAAACGGTTCTTTTGGATGACCCGTGTGAACCACTTACAAACAATTTGGTGCGATTTGCATCTGTCATATTGGATATGTTGTCATTTGTCAAACTAGAAAGATTGACATTTGTTGATCTAGTAACATTGCCATTTGCCAACCTTGTAACACTGCGATTTGTCAAAATATGAAGCTAAAAATTACTGGCAGTATCTAATTTTTGCAACTAAAATTCAATAATTAAGCATAGATGGAGGCGAGGAGGCGCGTTCAGCCTGGCGTGCAGCGGGCGGCGCAGTACTATTCGATTTGATAGCGGGCGGCGCAATTCCCGATACGGCTTTAATGCAGACGAGTGAGAGGGTAGCGGTTCCCGAAATGTTGAACAACCAATGATGCATGCTCCTTCAATTAGCATCGTGTGAATACATGAGGGAAGTAATGGGAGGACGACCAGGAAAAGAGGCAGCACAATGTGAATGCAACACAGTTTGAACTCATATAAAGGCGCCCCTCCATTCCAATGCATCTACCACATCGTACGCACCTAAGCATTTGCCTAAGAACCTACACTAATAAGCACAAAAGTGCTCACTCTAGACTCATGGCGGCGATGCGCGCGAGCGGCCAGCGGCTGTGCCAGATGGTCCATGACGCCGGCCTGCGACATGGCACCGTGGATCGTCTCCACACGGTGTTGGCGACCGGATGGTGGATGGCCGCCATCAACGCCAACTACGACTCTCAGTACGACCAGATGATCGTTCATACCACCAACAGGTTCATCATTGTCAAGAAGATTGTGGACGACATCGCCGTACTCCTCCAGCCCGCGCGCCCGGGATCCTCATTCCCTGCCACCCTAATCGGCCTCCATGGTCGGAACCTCTTTCAAGAACTGGTGGCCCTGCGACTGCCCACCGATGCCACGAAGAATGTCCACCTGGAGGTCGCACTCGCCGCGAGGCGCCTTGCCTTGCAAGAAACCGTCGACCTACACATCCATGTGTATGAGGGAATCATTTACATAGGTATCTACAAGGCCAGTGAGGACGCTACGACGTTGGCCTTCTTCAACCGGCTGGAATCCTTGGATGCCATTGTTGAGAAGCACCTTGACCTCACCACAAAATCCGCCGCTCCTTAGCCGCCGGTCAGTGGCCCGACGCACTGAGTTGAGGAGGAGGAGGTCATACGTTGATGGATGCATCTTTCTTCTTGCCTAATTATATGCATCACTGTAACTAGTACTCCATCCATCAATTTATAAGTTGTGCTGCCAGTGTCTATCTCATTACTTTTTGATAATTTTTGTTTTTTGAACACATGTTGATTGGCTTGAATGAAGGTCTATCCCACCATTAGGCGCCGGAGCACGCTGTGCTCGCCGTTAGGCGCCGCGGCGCACTCTGCTCGCGTCCGTCGGCACGCTCGGCTTGTAGACAACTTTTCCTTGCATGTTCAACTGCTATATGCACATATATATATATATGGTTGGTCCCGTTGAGGCGACAGCAGAGTGCTCTGCTCGCATCCCTACGCGCGCGCTCTGCCAGCGGTTGGGCGTGCACACGATCACGTCGGGGGCCCCATATGCATGCGGTTGCACCGCGTGCGTTGCCATGCGATGCAGTTACGTGCGGCACGATGGAGTTATGCACTACAAATTAGAACTTCCATCAGGGCCTGTCGATATTCCTGGCCGTCCGGCTTCCCCTTTAATTCATGTGACCATTATAACCTTAGTCTCTTCAACCTTTCAATCGCGCCCCACAACACAACAAGCACACCCACGATGACACATAGAGAGGGGATGTCTAGCGGCGCTCCAGTGGAGTTCGACGAGCATAGAGTGGAGACCCACACGAGGGAGACCGATCTCTCAGTGGTGTACACCATCGACCCGGCCGTGGTGGACGACTACATCAACATCGCTGAGCAGTTGCTTGCTCGAGACAAGTACAAGGTGTTCGGCATCGACCTCTAGTACACCGCCGGTCGTCCCAGCATAGATCAGAAGGTTGCCATCGCCCAGTTGTGCGTGCACCATCATGTCCTCATCTACCACTACTGCATGGCCACAGAGCCTTGCGACCGTTTCAACAGGTTTGTCAACAGCATCGACTACAAGTTCGCCATGGTGGAAACCAAAGATGATGTAAAAGCGCTCAATGTTACGGGCTTGGCCTGCGAGAACCTTTTTGAAATCCATGACCACTACAGGGTCTGGGGCAGCACGAAGCAGGACTCCCTGGTCAAACTTTCCTCGGCCATCATCGACCCCTACTACGAAAAGATGAAGCAGGGTGCCCAGAGAACAAGTCCCGTATCCCGGCACAAGGCCTGTATGCGGCAACTCGATGAACCTCACCTCAGGTACGTGGCCAAGAGCGTGTACACATGCTACGAGATGCACAGGTGGATCGTTGACATGAGGAAGTGCCTCTTTACCCAAATCGACGAGCCCGAATCGAGCCACAAGCAGAGCTAGCGTCACAATAAGTAAATGATGATCAGATGATCGTTTATGCTAGTTAATCATGCATGTAATATATAGTTTACTTTATTGGTGTGTGAAAATGTCATGTGTGTAGTAGCCACCTATGTATTTATGCATGTAATAGTTTACTTTGGTGTGTGAAAATGCCATGGTTGTAGTAGCCACCTATGTAAGTGGATGTTTAATTTGGTTATGCAACCATGTCCTTATAAGTGTGTATATAATGTTGTTATTCTGTATGCAATCCCATCGCACAACACACACATCTTATTAGCAGCAACCGTCTGTGTTATTATTGGTCTTCGCACACATTTTTGATCACAAACCTGTTTGCCGCGTATCACACACATCTTGTTATATTGAACCATTTCTGTTCTCTTGTCTCAACACAAATAGTTCATCAGTGTGAACCGCATGCCGCATATCGCACACACCTTGAATTTGGCTGACCATTTATTTTGTTATGCCTAATCACAAACAGTTCATCCGAGTGAACCGTATGCTGTATATCGCGGACACCTTTAGCTGTCTGCCTGTTTCTTTTGTTCCTCGCAAATAGTTAAGTGGACTGAACCGTATGCCCTGCATCGCACATGCAACTTAAATTTGAACCATGTTTTATGCATCCTCCATTGCAAACGTTTTGCACCTTTTTGATAGTTTTTACACCACCATTTGCGATTATGGCATCACACACAGTTTCGCCGAAGGGTCTCTGATCGTAGTGTCGCGTTAGTAGCATCCTGCAGTAGTGAAAGATCATAATTTGATATGAAAGTGGATTCATATATTTGAATAGGAGATCATAGTGTTATAAACATATGCATGCATGAATATAGCGGTGATACGCGTGTTGTGGTTTTGCACATGTTATACCATAATGTGATAATGCATGGCGTTTGCAACTCACACCTAAAAGTCGAACAATCTAAACCATACTATACATCGAAAAATCTCACATTTTATTTGAATTTGTGATAATGTGTGGCATTTGCAGCTTACAACTAAATATCGAACAATCTAAACAATACTATATATCAAACAATCTCACATTTTATTTGAATTTGTGGTAATGTGTGGCGTTTGCAACTCACATCTAAATACTTGTAGGCGTAGGGGGCGGGACACCATACATTATGTGATAAACACATTATACATATGAGACATGGTTTAGATTATGAAGATCTAGTTAGAGCTTGAAATGTACTGTGATTTGAAATCAACATAAAGTGGATTCAAAAAATCGAGTTCGAGTTCATATAGTACACATAGTTCATATCTAACTCGATAGTAATCATGTGGTGTGCTGTGAAGATAATACACAAACGATGGTTTAACTTGACAATAATGATGACTGTAGATCTTATTAAAATAGAGAAACGAATTCAAATGGTTTGACTTCACAACAATCATTATTGTAGATCTTATTCAAATAGAGAAACAAATTCAAATTTAGTTCATATTGAAGCGGTAGTATATACGTTTGGAATGCACTAAAACGTTCATTTGAGTAGCAGGTTGCATGTATTATACACATAGCGAACTATTTTAATTGAACATAACATGAATTCAAAGTTTTGAATGGCATTTGTAGTGCGAATTGATTTGGAATAGTACACGGGACTAGACTCTCTTGTGTGGTGCGAATTGATTTCTTTTTGTTTTTTCGCCGATGGAAGTGCTAATTGATTTGGTACAGTACACGTTAGGCTTGTCCGGAAATTTCAACCCACGCCTTGTTACCCCGAAATATTTAAGATATATCTTTGTCTTGTTGTGCTCCGAGAACTCCCTCCATCTCAACCCGCGCCTTGCTATCCCAAAATTACAACGCGTGCGAAAGTTCCCACCTCCCGCGAAATCCCGACACGCGAAATGCCCATGATACCCCTGAACCGAAAGAACCGCCTAGCTCAAATCAGTGGGGGTACTTTCGTAACTTACCCCACATTTCGGACAAGCACGTCCCTAAGTCATGGTTCCCCACTCCCATCCCATCAGCCCATCCATTCATACACCGAGGCCACGAAAACCCGCGAAGCCCCACACCCTCCTTCGTCCACCACCCAGCCGGAGCCTCTTCCTCGACAACGTCATCCACAGCAACACCTCGACGTCCCTCATCCACCATACCGGATGAGGATCCGTCGTCCGTCTTGTCATCCCGCCGGTTCAGCCACCCTCGTCTTTCGCGCCACCTCCATTCCCACACCACCATCTTCACCTGCACCACCGGAACAACATCATCATCACCATTTCCTCGAATGAATTTGAGGCCTAATCGGCGCCACCAAAGAGTTTGTACACTAATCGCCGCATTTTCTTCTTGATTCGGTCTCACGGTGCTGCTGGCGCTCGGTCCCGAGCCGACATGGCGCGGATCCATCCACGGCGGCGTCGCCGACCCACTTCCTCCACGGCATCGCTCCCTTGGTGGCGATGTCCACATCAGTAGGAGCTGATGCTGCTTTAGCTCTCGCTCGCGCTGCTGCTCTGCTCTCGCTCTCGGTCCCCTACCTGGTCTGTTCTTGCTCTTTCTCGCGTTGCTGCTCCGATTTAGCTACACTTCAGTCGACTGAATCGACTTTTGGGTCAGTCGATTTTCAGGGGGTGGGGGGCTCACTGGAGTTTAGGAAGAACCAGCCACAGCGGGGAGGGGGGCTCGCCGGAGAGGTACCCCACTATCTGTCTTAGGGTTCAGGGTGGGGGCCGTGGTCGCCGGCGGTGGTGGGGCGGTGGCATGGGGATCGCCAGAGAAAAAGCTCAGCATGGGGGGGGGCGAGAGGGATGTCCGGGGCGGCGGTGGACGGACGGTGGGGAGTGGTTTCAGGGTGGCTGGGGCGGTGCACCGCCGGCCGGGGCGGCGGTTTGGCCGGTGGTGGCTGGCGGCTCAGGGGTAGAGGTTGCAGATGAACTGCTACACAACCAGCTATCCCGGTTCTCGCACGCACTGATGCTACTGCTTTTCTGCTACTAGTGCGTTCAGTTTTGACAATAAAATTCAGTTTCAAGAACAAAATTTAGTTTTGACAGTTAAGTTCAGTTTCGATAGTTAAATTCAGTTTCGACAGTTCAGTTCAGAGAGGAGCGGCTGATGTATTTTACATCTAGCACTTTGTGGTTATGTATTTTACATCATCTATTGGAGATGCTATTAGAATTCCACTCAGGTTAATGTTGTCTCTCTTGTCCTGCTTCAGCCTCGGCATCGTACAACTCACCGGAGCTACTCCAACGACGAAACCCTCCATCATAGCGGAGCAGTACCTCGGGATCCATTTCAAGACGGCTAAGATCTTCTTCCCCTCCTTCGACAGCCAAGTCAGCCAGATCAACCTCACCGACCAACCCAATCACACTGAGATCGACATGGCTTCACCAATGAGGTTGTACACTTATTACATCTCTTTTTTACTCTACATGTTATATATATTGTCCACTGAGCACACATAGTAACGTGAAATACGACTAGTTTCTCCTACTATATGACAAGCAGTGAGGTACCAGGCAACTTAGCTATCCATGATGGACTCTCTTGAACGCCATCATTATTTATCTCTGCACGTTTGAGCTGTGCATTTATCGATGGGCCTGGGAGTTGAGATAGTAGGGCAGTGGCCTGGGTCCAAAGTAGTAGAAGTAGCACAAAACATTTTTTGAATGTAGGCTTTTCATTGCTCAAGCCTACCTACTAGAATCGCTAGTGCTTGAAAGGAGAAGTGAAGGAAAACATAGGAATTGGAAAGTTTCGTATGGTTCTACTATTCATGCATTTGGTTCAAAGGAATGGAGCAAAGTAAAACTGTAGGATTTGTTCCTTTAGTGTCTCCTTGAAAGAAAACCGTAGGAATTTTAATATCCACTTGTCCTCCTTTTCAAATTCCTATTCATGAAGCACAAGACTAAGAGATAGTAGCATAATAACATTATAACCGTACATTTTCTTGTGGTTTACTTAATCTCACCATGCTTCTTTGCATCCCGTGATCTTCCAATTCTTGTGAACCAAACACCCAGATTAGCAAAAATCCTGGGTTTTTAAATTCTCTATTTTGCACGTGCATTCCTATCCTATTACTGTGTATTTCCTATCCCTGCATTGTTAGAATCCTCCAATTCAAAAGAGGCCTTATAGAATTACTTCTCTTACAGATAGTTGTCAAAGAAAACCTTGTGTGGTTTGTCCCGCTCCTGCTGCGTCGTCGTCCACCCCAGCTCAGCTGCTCCAATGACAGAAGGGTCCATCACAGCAGGGATCCGGCCTCCAGACTGTCTTTCGCCGCCTCAGATCTTCTTCCCCGCCGCCGGCAGCCATGACAACTGCATTACCATCATCAACCAAGCAGATGACCTCGAGGACTACAAGGGTCCGCAAGAGAGGTCGCACTCTTTCGTGTCTGCTTACGTTATGCATCACTTAATATTACATGCTACTTTATCGTCCTGTTCGCCGATTAGACTTTGAGTCAGCACCAAACTAATGGTCAAACTTGAGTTTTTAAATGGTTGCGGGGTACATATCGGGACCGCAGTCAATAGTATCTATGTACTATCTGGTTAATCTCTGGTGTCTACTATGAGTTTCATGTTGGGTGGGAAACAAACAGTAAAGAAGCCATTATCTGCCTGCTATCATTGGTTTTGGGTCTATCCACAGGTTGCTACCATCACTCTGGATTTCTACATGCAGTCCTTACATAATCTCATTATGTTTTATTCCTATGCATGTCAGTTATTGTACACAATGGAATTGGACATGTAGAGAAAAAGAGACGAGCCTTGCGTGGCAATAAAATTTCATGCAGACCTTGCTCCATGGTAGGTGCAAAGGCAGCCCCCCTCCACCCATTTCAGATTGTAATCGAGAGGAATATATCTATTCTAGTGGGGATTCAGAAGGAGAAGACCACTCCTATTTACCCCCTGAGGTCTTCGCTCTAACTTGGCATGCTGATGTTGGTTATATCATTCATATGGTGCCTTGCGTTGCTTACTTTATACATCAAATATGTCATCTGCTTAGTTTAGACATGCTTTGTGTGAATGCCATTCGGTTACTTTATTCATCGTTTATGTGAATTATGCAACACCATCTTGTTTAGCTAGGCATCATATATGTGGATTTTGCAATGCCATCCTGCTTAGCCAGTCATCTTATATATGAATTATATCAGGCCATCCTTTTTTCCATTACGTATTACATTTGTCAACAATGTTAGTACATTCAACTACTCTTCGTGTGCATCAGCCATTTGACACGGTGATGGAAAATTCTAGAGTGAGAACAAGGTCTTTAGAGCAGACTATGCTATCTGACGAAGTGCATATCTCACTGGTTACGGATAGCTCCTCAGAGGAGGATTCGGAGACATATGACTAGTCCTATTTCCCCCTGAGGTGTACGCTCTAACTTGGCAGGGTTATGTTGCTCATATCGTGCACATGGTGTCTTGCATTGCTATGTCATTTGATTAGTTTACACATGATTTGTGTGAATGCCACCTGTTTAGTGTCTAATTACCATATATGTGAATTATGCATTGCCATCTTGTTGCAAGACATTATATATGTGAATGATGCAATGCAATGTTGTTGCAAAGGCATCATATATGTGAATTATGTAATGCCATGCTGTTTAGCCAATCATCATGTATGTGAATTATATCATGCTATCATTTTTTGTATTACGTGTTCCATTTGTTGACAACGTTTGTATATTCAACTACTCTTCCTGTGCATCAGCCATTTGAAGTGGTGATGGAAGTATCTGGAATGAAAACAAGGTATTCAGAGGAGACAATGCTACCTGCTGAAGTAGACATCTTGCTGGTTACAGAGAGCTCCTTAGAGGAGGATTTAGAGACTGATGACCAGTCCTATTTCCCCCCTGAGGTCTATGCTCAAACTTGGCAGGGTTATACTACCCATGTCATGCATGTTGTCTTTCATTACTTAGTTTTTACATCATATATGGATTGCCATTTGCTTACTTGCTTACTATATAAATCATATATTTGAATTATATCATGCCATCATGTTTACATACACAACATCTAACTGAATTATGGCATGGCAACCCATTTAATAAAGACATCATATAGTTATATCATGTAACGCCCTCGATGCGGCTATAGCTCCCACGTGTCGAGGCATGACTTAGAGACATAACCGCATTGAAAGCATATGTCGCAAGTTAGGAAATCTTCACAACATCCCATGTAATATAGATAATAAAAGGGGAGATACATAGTTGGCTTACACTCGCCACGTTAATCAAGTACATAAATAGAATTACAACATTCAAACACTCATGGCCCGACTACGGCGCCAAAATAAAGATAAACCCAACAAGCGACACGGTCCCGATCACCCCAACTGGGCACCACTACTGATCATCAGGGAAAGACACGTAGTATCATTGAGAGTCCTTGTCGACCTCCCACTTGAGCTCAAGCGCGTCATCTGGAGCGGAAACATCAGGCCCTCCATCTGGTTTAGAAGTAATCTATGAGCCACGGGGACTCAACAATCTCGCACCCTCGCGATCAAGACTATTTAAGCTTAATAGGAAAGGCAAGGCAATTATGTGGAGCTGCAGCGAGCGACTAGCATATAAGGTGGCTATCATGTTCACAAAAGAGAGCGAGAAGAGAAGGCAAAGCGCGATCGAGTAACTAGAGAGCATCCTGCGGCAAGCATTACTCCAATACCGTGTTCACTTCCCGGACTCCGCCGAGAAGAGACCATCACGGCAACTCACACAGTTGATTCAATTTAATTGAGTTAAGGTTCAAGTTATCTACAACCGGACATTAACAAATTCCCATCTGCCCATAACCGCGGGCACGGCTTTTGAAAGTTCAAAACCCTGCAGGGGAGTCCCAACTTAGCCCATGACAAGCTCTCACGGTCAACGAAGGAATACACCTCCTCCCGAGACGTTCTGATCAGACTCGGTATCTCGGTTCTTCAAGACACTTCGACAAGTTAAAACAAATCCAGCAACACCGCCCGAATGTGCCGACAAATCCCGATAGGAGCTCCACATATCTCGTTCTCAAGGCACACTCAGATTGTCCAAATTCCGGTAGGCCAGCCCAGAGTTGCCCCTGGTGGTCACCGGCGGCTAACGAGGTGGACCAACACTCAGAGGAGCACTGGCCCGGGGGGTTTAAAATAAGATGACCCTCAGGCTCTGGAAACCCAAGGGAAAAAGGGGCTAGGTGGAAAATGGTAAAACCAAGGTTGGGCATTGCTGGAAAAGCTTTAATCAAGGCGAACTATCAAGGGGTTCCCATTATCACCCAACCGCGTAAGGAACGCAAAATCCGGGAACATAACACCAATATGACGGAAACTAGGGCGGCAAGAGTGGAACAAAACACTAGGCGAGAGGCCGAGCCTTCCACCCTTTACCAAGTATATAGATGCATTAAGATAACATGATAATATAATGATATCCCAAGAAGTAAATAATGTTCCAACAAGGAACGGTCTCCAATCTTCACCTGCAACTAGCAACGCTATAAGAGGGGCTGAGCAAAGCGGTAACATAGCCAATTAACAGTTTGCTAGGACATGGTGGGTTAGAGGTTTGACATGGCAATTTGGGAGGCATGGTAAGCAAGTGGTAGGCATCATAGCATAGGCATAGCAAAAGAGCGAGCATCTAGCATAGCAAAGATAGTAGTGATTTCGAGGGTATGATCATCTTGACTGCAAAGTTGTCAGAGTTGACTGGATCCTTGAAAGCAAACTCACCGGGCTCCTCATTAGCGAACTCGTCTCCCGGCTCTACCCAAACAAGACAAACAAGCAACAAGGACACAATCAACCACGTGCAAACTCAAACAACATGATGCAAAGATGGTATGCTATGCGGGATGCGATATGCGATGCATATGCAAGATTTGACAAGGAATGAATGAACCTGGCCTCTTCTTGGAAATCCAAGTGTTCCACTGGAAAGATGAGATGAAATCTCTTGAAAACGATATAAAGAGCACCGGAATCGGAGTTACGGTTTGGAAATGGCAAGCAATTCAAATATGACCACGTTCTGTGATTTACAGCAAGTAGCCATCTAAATGCAACAAGATGAACATGCCACAGCACCCAAACATGGCATCAAAATAAATGGAAGGGATCCATTCATGATTCTTAACAAAAGACTAGCAGTGAGCTACGGCCAATTCATCCATTAACAGGTTCAAACAAGCAAGGCAAAAATGCATTTGGCAAACAGATCTCAGACTTAGTGAAATTAACACTTTTCTGGAATTTCAGATCCGATAGCACTCTTTGGAGCATGAAAACAATATGCTACAGGACCTGAACATGGCAAAGTAAAGCATGGCATGGAGCTACTCAAAGAGCTTAACGAAAGTCCCTTAGTGACCTTCAGCCAAAAGGGTTCATAAAATACATTTGCAAGCATGTGAACATGGCAAAAACATAATCAGTTCTCAGGCTTAGTGAAAACTGGAGCATGCTGAAAGAGATATCAAGTAGGCATGTTTACGAGCTCGATGCACTCACTACAGAGCAAGTCATGACAATCTGAGCATGCACCCATCAAGAATACACAAAATACAAGCTAGACATGGCAAGAACAATAGCATAGCATGCACGGATCAACTACAACATCCTCGGCAAAATCGCTAACAAGTAGACAATCTGCCCAGATTCACGAAATGACAAAAGTAGAGCTCGATTGACTCAAGCTAGGGTGCTCCATAATTGCAAACAAAGACATGGATGGATAGATCACTACAATATTAACAAAACATCCTTATTGATCATCCTCAAAAGAGGCACGGATCACTAGGAAACAACATGAACATATGGCATATTGAGATAAACAGCTCAAGGACTTAGTGGAAATGCTAAGTCCCTGAAATCAGCATTAACGAATGCATCACTTTGCAAGCTTGTGCTAGTCACCACACACATCACAAAAATACATGGGTTGCACCTCTGGATATATGGCAAAACATATAACAAAACCCATGAAGATCACAGGGGCATAACATGCACACAATAAGCATGGCAAAAATGACAAATATCTAATTGGAGCAGCAGATGTGACAATTATCTCAAATAGCACTCTTCCAATAGCATTTCGGGCATCAAGATGAACTCAAATGAAAATGATGCAGTGAGATGAAATGATGTGCTCTCTGAGTTGAACATTTTGATATGCTATATGCCCAAAACGGAGCTACGGATGAGGAGTTACGACATGACGAACAAGGCAAAAAATATTAGGGTTTCGGGCAGAAAGTCAACCCGATCCGGATCTGGATCTGGCCCGGTACTATAGCAGCGCGTTCTTCGAGGATCACCGGCCCGAGCTCGCCGGAGTTGATGAAGTCGACGGCGGTCTGCGGATCCGTGGGAGGAGGAGGGTGGAGAGGCGGCCGGCGCTCGCCGGACGCTCGCCGGCGTCGGGCGACGAGGAACCCCGGCGGGGCGGCGAGGGGCGGCCCGGCCGGCGATGGAGAGTGGCGGCCGCCGGCGATGGAACGGCGAGGCGGTGAAGCAGCGTCGGGCGGCGGCGAAGGTAGAAGAATAGCCCGGGCGGCGGCGATGGAACCCGGGCCGCGGGGGCCGGCCACGGGCCGAGCGGGCCCGCGCGGGGTCGGCGTTGATGTGGGGCGCCCGCTGCCACGTGGCGCGCCCCGGTTGGCGGCGGCGTTGTCCGGTGGCGGGTCGGACGTGTCCGGCGGCTGTGTGGGATGGATCTAGGGTTAGGGGAAGAGTGGAACCGCGAATTTCGGGAGGGTGGTGTATATATAGGCAGAGAGGGAGCTAGGAGTGTCCAAATGAGGTGCGGTTTTCAGCCACGCGATCGTGATCGAACGCTCTAGATGATGGAGAGGGTTTTGGTGGGTTTTTGGACAACTTGGAGGGGTGTTGGTCTGCAACACACACGAGGCCTTTTCGGTCCATCGGTTAACCGTTGGAGCATCAAACAAAGTCCAAATGGTACGAAACTTGACAGGCGGTCTACTGGTAGTAAACCAAGGCCGCTTGGCAAGTCTCGGTCCAATCCGGAAATGGTTAATCCCTACACACGAAAGAAAGATAGAAATGACCACCGGAGGAGAACGAAGCGCCGGAATGCAAAACGGACAACGGGGAAAATGCTCGAATGCATGAGACGAACACGTATGCAAATGCAATGCACATGATGAAATGATATGAGATGCACGACAACGATAACAACACACGGAGACAAAAACCCAAAACCGAGAAAATAAAATAACTTAAGGCCGGAAACGGCAAGAGTTGGATTACATATTGGGTAAATCACATCCGGGGTGTTACAACACTCCACCACTACGAAAGGATCTCGTCCCGAGATCTAGGACTGAAAGAACGCCGGGTACTCAGAACGGAGGTGATCCTCGCGTTCCCAGGTAGCTTCATGGTCGGAATGGTGTGACCACTTGACTTTGAGGAATTTGATTGACTTGTTGCGAGTCTTGCGTTCAGTCTCTTCAAGAATAGCAACGGGGTGCTCACGATATGAGAGATCTTCTTGGAGCTCAATGTCCTCGAAGTTGACGGTGCGGTCAGGAGTCTTGAAGCACTTTCTGAGCTGAGAGACATGGAACACGTCATGCACATTTGCAAAGTTTGAAGGAAGCTCGAGTTGATAGGCGGGATCGCCTCTCTTGCTGACGATCTTGAAAGGTCCCACGTATCTAGGGGCAAGCTTCCCTTTGATACCGAAGCGACAAGTACCTTTCATAGGAGAGACGCAGAGGTAAACATGATCTCCAATCTCGAAAGCCAAATCGCGGTGCTTACTATCATAGTAGCTCTTCTGGCGGGATTGGGCTGGTTTGAGGTTATCTCGAATGACTTTGCACATTTCCTCTGCCTCTGTGATTAAGTCATTTCCCAAAAGCTGACGTTCACCGGTTTCGGACCAGTTGAGAGGGGTACGACACTTCCTGCCATACAGAATTTCAAATGGGGCCTTGCCCGAACTTGCTTGAAAACTGTTGTTGTAGGAGAATTCAGCATATGGAAGACAATCCTCCCACTTCAAGCCAAAGGAGATCACACAAGCCCTGAGCATATCTTCAAGAATCTGATTGACACGCTCGACTTGACCGCTAGTTTGAGGATGGAAAGTTGTGCTGAAGCGGATGTTGGTGCCCATGGCCTTCTGAAAAGAATCCCAAAACTTGGAGGTAAAGATGCTGCCACGGTCTGAAGAGATCACTTGTGGAATACCGTGCAGATAGACAATTCGAGAGGTATAGAGTTCCGCCAATTGAGCTGCAGTGATTGACTCTTTGATAGGCAGAAAGTGAGCCACTTTAGTGAGTTTGTCGATGACAATGAATATAGCATCATTGCCACGTTTGGACTTTGGAAACCCAGTCACGAAGTCCATCTCGATGTGGTCAAACTTCCATTCTGGAATGGCAAGAGGTTGGAGGAGACCAACTGGCCTTTGGTGTTCTGCCTTCACTCTTCTGCAAACATCACACTCATTCACGAATTGAGCAATCTCGCGCTTCATTCGAGTCCACCAATAAGCCTGCTTGAGGTCCTGATACATCTTCGTGCTCCCAGGGTGGATGGAGAGGAGAGAATTGTGGGCCTCGTTCATGATTACTTTACAAAGGTCACCTTTGGGCACAACAATACGATCCTCGAAGAAGAGAGTATCCTTGTCATCAAGGCGGTAGCACTTGTACTTGGGTTGACTCTTGGCAATCCCAATCTTCACCTTCTTCACCATAGCATCAAGAAGTTGAGCTTGGCGAATCTGGTCTTCCAAGGTAGGAGAGACTTGAAGGTTGGCGAGGAAACCTTGAGGAACAATTTGCAGATTAAGTTTGCGGAAAGCTTCACAAAGCTCGGGGTGATAAGGCTTGAGAATCAGACTGTTGCAGTAAGCCTTCCTGCTCAATGCGTCAGCAATCACATTGGCCTTGCCTGGAGTATACTCGATACTCGGATTATACTCTTGAATCATTTCGACCCATCGAGTTTGCCTGAGGTTGAGATTAGGCTGAGTGAAGATGTACTTGAGACTCTTGTGGTCAGTGAAGATGTCCACTTTTCTTCCCAATAAGAGATGTCTCCAAGTCAAAAGAGCATGCACAACTGCCGTCAACTCGAGGTCATGAGTGGGGTAGTTCTTCTCATTGGGCTTCAACTAACGAGAGGTATAAGCCACAACTTTCTCCTCTTGCATCAACACTGCGCCAAGACCTTGGAGAGAGGCATCGCAAAAGACCTCATACGGTTTGGATTCATCAGGCGGAGTCAGAACTGGAGCAGTGATCAATTTCTCTTTCAAAGTGTTGAAAGCAATGTCACACTCCGGAGACCAAACGTACTTGACGTGCTTCTGGAGAAGATTTGAGAGAGGCTTCGTGATCTTAGAAAAGTTTTCAACGAATCTTCGACAATAGCTCGCGAGAACGAGGAAGCTACGGAGCTGCTTCACGTTCTGAGGTGGTTCCCAATTCACAATTGGAGACACCTTCTCAGGATTCACCGCGATGCCCTTGGCAGAGATGATATGACCAAGATAAAGAACCTCATCAAGCCAAAATTCGCACTTGGAGAACTTGGCGTAGAACTTTTGTTCCCTGAGCTTATCGAGTACCAAACGCAAGTGCTTGGCATGATCTTCCTTGTTCTTCGAAAAGACCAGAATGCCGTCGAGATAGACCAAAATGAAGTCATTGGTGTAGGCATTGAAGATGAAGTTCATCATGCGAGAGAACGTCGGAGGAGCGTTGACGAGGCCAAAAGACATGACAGTGTATTCATATGAACCAAAGCTTGTCCTGAAAGCCGTCTTGGGAATATCTTGCTCACGGATTCGGATCTGATGATAACTCATACGGAGATCAAGCTTGGAGAATACTTGGGCACCTTTGAGTTCTTCGAACAGCTCGTTGATGTTGGGAAGTGGGTATTTGTTCTTGATGGTCTTCTTGTTCAATGGACGGTAATCAACACAAAGTCGGTCCGTTCCATCCTTCTTCTTCACAAAAAGAACACCACAACCCCACAGATAAGAACTAGGCCGGATGAGACCCATTCTCTCTTGAACATCGAGTTGCTTCTTCAGCTCCTTCAGCTCTTTAGGTCCGAGCTTGTAAGGACGCTTGCACACTGGTTCCGTGCCAGGCTCAAGATCGATGACGAATTCAACTGGCCGGTGCGGAGGCATTCCTGGAAGCTCTTCTGGAAAGACGTCTTGATATTCGCAAACAACTGTAATTTGCGAGATAGCATCCAGTTCACCCTTCTCATTGAGAGAAAACAGACGGATGGTATTATCCCGAGCGGCAAAGACAATTACATCCTTAGACGAATGAGTCAATTGAATCTGCTTGGCTGCACAATCAAGCTGAGCCTTGTGCTTAGAAAGCCAATCCATCCCGAGAATAAGATCAATATCCGAGTTACCAAGAATCATTGGAGAAGCCAGAAAGTTGAAGTCACCCAACATGATAGAAATATCCGGAACCTCGTGGTTAGCGAGCAAACATCTACCCGGAGAGACAACTGCTAACGGTGTATGCATAACTTGGGAAATCAACTCATGCTTAGATGCAAAAGGTTTCAAGATGAAGCAATGCGATGCACCAGTGTCAAAAAGAACTTTTGCAGGAACATCATTAACAGGAAGGTTACCCATGATGACATCTGACGAGTCCTCTGCCTGAGCTGCGTTCATCAAGTTGACCTTGGCGTGCTTGGGGTTATGCTTGACCACAGATGTACTTGCCGATCTCACAGGAGGAGGAGGAGGGAGACGCCTCTGATTGAAGCATTTGTTGGCATAGTGACCCTTCTGTTGGCACTTGTTGCACGTGACCTCTGAAAGCGGACGGTGATACGGAGCACTTGATCTTGGAGCTTGAGACGAAGTCTTGTTCTGAAAGCCAGGGTTGGGTGGGTGGGAAGATCCACTGCCACCTGTGCTCTTCTGATACGGCTGAGGGAACGGAGGAGGAGGAAGCCAATACTTCTGCTGCTTGGCCACTTGAGTAGAGGAAGAAGGAGTAGCATCTATGACTCGCTTCTTGGAAGCATCACACCTCAGTTGAGCAGCCTCTTGCTTCAATGCCATGTTGTAGAACTCATCATACCTCAAGGGCTCAAAGAGAACAAGAGCTAGCTGGATTTCTTCTCTGAGACCACCCCTGAACTGGTATATCATGCTCTTCTCATCAGGGGCGTCCTACTTAGCAAAGCGGGCGAGCTTCTGAAACAAACAAAGAGCCTTGCTTCAGGTTGCGGAATTCCTCACGCTTGCTTTCAACCACACTCTAAGGGATATGATGAGCTTTGAAGTCTTGACGGAATTCATCCCAGGTAATCACACGTCCTCCTCTGGAATCCTTGTACTGCTGGAACCATTCTGCAGCTTGGTCTTTGAGTTGGAAGGAAGCGAACTTGACAAAGTCCTCAGGCCTGACGTTACTGCACTCGAAATGCTTGCACAGATCCACGAGCCAATCGTCAGCATCAGTTGCCTCAACACAATTGCTGAAAGTCTTTGGCCCGGTAGCAAGGAACTAGTTGAGTGTAGCAAAGTGATTCTGATTGTTGCCTTGGTTGCCTTGGTTTGCTTGATTGCGCTCTTGAAGAATTTGCATGATCAACTGCGTGTTTGCATTAGTTGCGGCCATCACAGCTTGCCATGCCTCCGGAGGAGGTGGAGGTGGTGGCGGATCCTGATTCTGATTCTGATTGGTGCTCTTAGCGGGAGCCATCCTGAAGAGGGTGACAACCATTAGCACATTGATAGACAAATATTGAAGCTGAATCCAACGGAATGAAAATTGCAACATAAAGTCTTCACATCCGAACAAAATAAGCGAATGCATTCCTCTTGAAATGGTCACATATCCATAAATTGAGAAGCCACTTAGAATTTAGGTAGAGGAATAAAACAACAAGGTACAGATCAAGAACGAATACTCGGTAAGAAATCCCAATCTCAAACCAAATATTCGTGGAAGAAGAACTAGAGCTACAAGAATTCCCACCTATGAAACTCCCGAACCGTTCCGGTTATGCAATCAGGTGTTGGGGATACAGGGGAAGCATAATATCTCACCCAAATCTAGCAAATCCTACATCCAGCTGTATCCATCCTTCAACACATAACCGGGAAAAACTTCGGAAACCATCTACCTCAACCTTCGAAAAGCATCCGTTATACAAGTTATGGCGATACTCCCGAACTCCCACCCCAGTACTGGGTGGCGTCGAGGTTATCTCACCAACAAACTGCATAAAAGAGATTTTCGATGTCGGCGTACTAAACTCAGGTATTCCAGAATTGCAACGATAAAATTGGGACGACAACACCTCGGAGCTCAATTCCCCGGGACACTGCCACAACCCCTAAAGACAGGAGGCACCAAGAACAATGTTCTCGTCACAAAACCATCGGAACGATTCCAAGATACCCGCGTGATCCTAAAATTTTTTTTAGTGAAATTTGAGAAGAGAAGAGTCAAAACTCTACGTCAGGATGCCTTACCAGAGCGATGAGGAGACTGGGAAGTAAAAAGAATTCCTGAACTCTCCGATATATAATTCCTAAATGACTCAAAACATTTTTCTAGACACAACTCGGCTGCTAAAACGATCAAGCAAAGGGGCTCCTAAGGTCGGGGAAGGCTCTGATTACCAACATGTAACGCCCTCGATGCGGCTATAGCTCCCACGTGTCGAGGCACGACATAGAGACATAACCGCATTGAAAGCATATGTCACAAGTTAGGCAATCTTCACAACATCCCATGTAATATAGATAATAAAAGGGGAGATGCATAGTTGGCTTACACTCGCCACATCAATCAAGTACATAAATAGCATTACAACATTCAAACACTCATGGCCCGACTACGGCGCCAAAATAAAGATAAACCCAACAAGCGACACGGTCCCGATCACCCCAACTGGGCACCACTACTGATCATCAGGGAAAGACACGTAGTATCGTTGAGAGTCCTCGTCGAACTCCCACTTGAGCTCAAGCGCGTCATCTGGAGCGGAAACATCAGGCCCTGCATCTGGTTTGGAAGTAATCTGTGAGCCACAGGGACTCAGCAATCTCGCAGCCTTGCGATCAAGACTATTTAAGCTTAATAGGAAAGGCAAGGCAATTATGTGGAGCTGCAGCGAGCGACTAGCATATAAGGTGGCTATCTTGTTCGCAAAAGAGAGCGAGAAGAGAAGGGAAAGCGCGATCGAGTAACTAGAGGGCATCCTGCGGCAAGCATTACTCCAACACCGTGTTCACTTCCCGGACTCCGCCGAGAAGAGACCATCACGGCAACTCACACAGTTGATTCAATTTAATTGAGTTAAGGTTCAAGTTATCTACAACCGGACATTAACAAATTCCCATCTGCCCATAACCGTGGGCACGGCTTTCGAAAGTTCAAAACCCTGCAGGGGAGTCCCAACTTAGCCCATGACAAGCTCTCACGGTCAACGAAGGAATAGACCTCCTCCCGAGACATTTCGATCAGACTCGGTATCCCGGTTCTTCATGACACTTCGACAAGTTAAAACAAATCCAGCAACACCGCCCGAATGTGCCGACAAATCCCGATAGGAGCTGCACATATCTCGTTCTCAGGGCACACTCAGATTGTCCAAACTTCCGGTAGGCCAGCCCAGAGTTGCCCCTGGTGGTCACCGGCGGCTGACGAGGTGGACCAACACTCAGAGGAGCACTGGCCCGGGGGAGATTAAAATAAGATGACCCTCGTGCTCCGGAAACCCAAGGGAAAAGGGGGCTAGGTGGCAAATGGTAAAACCAAGGTTGGGCATTGCTGGAAAAGCTTTAATCAAGGCGAACTATCAAGGGGTTCCCATTATCACCCAACCGCGTAAGGAACGCAAAATCCGGGAACATAACACCAATATGACGGAAACTAGGGCGGCAAGAGTGGAACAAAACACTAGGCGAGAGGCCGAGCCTTCCACCCTTTACCAAGTATATAGATGCATTAAGATAACATGATAATATAATGATATCCCAAGAAGTAAATAATGTTCCAACAAGGAACGGTCTCCAATCTTCACCTGCAACTAGCAACGTTATAAGAGGGGCTGAGCAAAGCGGTAACATAGCCAATCAACGGTTTGCTAGGACATGGTGGGTTAGAGGTTGGACATGGCAATTTGGGAGGCATGGTAAGCAAGTGGTAGGCATCGTAGCATAGGCATAGCAAAAGAGCGAGCATCTAGCATAGCAAAGATAGTAGTGATTTCGAGGGTATGATCATCTTGCCTGCAAAGTTGTCAGAGTTGACTGGATCCTCGAAAGCAAACTCACCGGGCTCCTCGTTAGCGAACTCGTCTCCCGGCTCTACCCAAACAAGACAAACATGCAACAAGGACACAATCAACTACGTGCAAACTCAAACAACATGATGCAAAGATGGTATGCTCTACGGGATGCGATATGCAATGCATATGCAAGATTTGACAAAGAATGAATGAACCTGGCCTCTACTTGGAAATCCAAGTGTGCCACTGGAAAGATGAGATGAAATCGCTTGAAAACGATATAAAGAGCACCGGAATCGGAGTTACGGTTTGGAAATGGCAAGCAATTCAAATATGACCACGTTCTGCGATTTACAGCAAGTAGCCATCTAAATGCAACAAGATGAACATGCTACAGCACCCAAACATGGCATCAAAATAAACGGAAGGGATCCATTCATGATGCTTAACAAAAGACTAGCAGTGAGCTATGGCTAATTCATCCATTAACAGGTTCAAACAAGCAAGGCAAAATGCATTTGGCAAACAGATCTCAGACTTTGTGAAATTAACACTTTTCTGGAATTCAGATCCGATAGCACTCTTTGGAGCATGAAAACAATATGCTACAGGACCTGAACATGGCAAAGTAAAGCATGGCATGGAGCTACTCAAAGAGCTTAACGAAAGTCCCTTAGTGACCTTGAGCCAAAATGGATCATAAAACACATTTGCAAGCATGTGAACATGGCAAAAACATAATCAGTTCTCAGGCTTAGTGAAAACTGGAGCATGCTGAAAGAGATATCAAGTAGGCATGTTTACGAGCTCGATGCACTCACTACAGAGCAAGTCATGACAATCTAAGCATGCACCCATCAAGAATACACAAAATACAAGCTAGACATGGCAAGAACAATAGCATAGCATGCACGGATCAACTACAACATCCTCGGCAAAATCGCTAACAAGTAGACAATCTGCCCAGATTCACGAAATGACAAAAGTAGAGCTCGATTGACTCAAGCTAGGGTGCTCTATAATTGCAAACAAAGACATGGATAGATAGAGCACTACAATATTAACAAAACATCCTTACTGATCATCCTCAAAAGAGGCACGGATCACTAGGAAACAACATGAACATATGGCATATTGAGATAAACAGCTCAAGGACTTAGTGGAAATGCTAAGTCCCTGAAATCAGCATTAACGAATGCACCACTTTGCAAGCTTGTGCTAGTCACCACACACATCACAAAAATACATGGGTTGCACCTCTGGATATATGGCAAAACATATAACAAAACCCATGAAGATCACAGGGGCATAACATGCACACAATAATCATGGCAAAAATGACAAATATCTAATTGGAGTAGCAGATGTGACAATTATCTCAAATAGCACTCTTCCAACAGCATTTCGGGCATCAAGATGAACTCAAATGAAAAGGATGCAATGAGATGAAATGATGTGCTCTCTGAGATGAACATTTTGATATGCTATATGCCCAAAACGGAGCTACGGATGAGGAGTTACGACATGACGAACAAGGCAAAAAATATTAGGGTTTCGGGCAGAAAGTCAACCCGATCCGAATCTGGATCTGGATCTGGCCCGGTACTGTAGCAGCACGTTCTTCGAGGATCACCGGCCCGAGCTCGCCGGAGTTGATGGAGTCGACGGCGGGCTGCGGATCCATGGGAGGAGGGTGGAGAGGCGGCCGACGCTCGCCGGACGCTCGCCGGCGTCGGGCGGCGAGGAACCCCGACGGGGCGGCGAGGGGCGGCCCGGCCGGCGATGGAGAGTGGAGGCCGCCGGCGATGGAACGGCGAGGCGGCGAAGCGGCGTCGGGCGGCGACGGAGGTAGAAGAAGAGCCCGGGCGGCGGCGATGGAACCCGGGCCGCGGGGGCCGGCCACGGGCCGAGCGGGCCCGCGCGGGGTCGGCGGCGATGTGGGGCGCCCGCTGCCACCTGGCGCGCCCCGGTTGGCGGCGGCATTGTCCGGTGGCAGGTCGGACGTGTCCGGCGGCGGTGTGGGATGGATCTAGGGTTAGGGGAAGAGTGGAACCGCGAATTTCGGGAGGGTGGTGTATATATAGGCATAGAGGGAGCTAGGAGTGTCCAAATGAGGTGCGGTTTTCAGCCACGCGATCGCGATCGAACGCTCTAGATGATGGAGAGGGTTTTGGTGGGTTTTGGACCAAGTTGTAGGGGTGTTGGTCTGCAACACACACGAGGCCTTTTCGGTCCATCGGTTAACCGTTGGAGCATGAAACAATGTCCAAATGGTACGAAACTTGACAGGCGGTCTACCGGTAGTAAACCAAGGACGCTTGGCAAGTCTCGGTCCAATCCAGAAATGTTTAATCCCTACACACTAAAGAAAGGTAGAAATGACCACCGGAGGAGAATGAAGCGCCGGAATGCAAAACGGACAACGGGGAAAATGCTCGAATGCATGAGACGGACACGTACGCAAATGCAATGCACATGATGAAATGATATGAGATGCACGACAACAATAACCACACATGGAGACAAAAACCCGAACCCGAGAAAATAAAATAACTTAAGGCCGGAAACGGCAAGAGTTGGATTACATATTGGGTAAATCACATCCGGGGTGTTACATATCATCTCATCCTGTTTAGTGTTTACAGTCATCATATTTTGAATTATGTCATTCTATCCGTGAATTATATCATTCTATCATGTTTCCATAGGCGCCATGTATGTGAATTATGGCATGCCAACCTATTTAATAAACACATTATATAGTTATATCATGTCATCCTGTTTACATGGTCATCATATTTTGAACTATGTCTTTCCATCTTTTTTAGTTAGCCATCATAATGTGAAATTGTGTCATGCTATTGAGGGAGTCCTGGACTAAGGGGTCCTCGGACGTCCGGCCTGTTATCCATGGGCCGGACTGATGGGCTATGAAGACATGAAGACCGAAGACTGTACCTGTGTCCGGATTGGACTCTCCTTGGCATGGAAGGAAATCTTGGCGACCGACTATGAAGATTCCTTCTTATGTAATCGACTCTATGTAAACCCTAGATCCCCCTGGTGTCTATATAAACCAGAGGGGTTAGTCTGGAAAGGACACATTCATTACCATAGTCATACATGTTAGACTCCTAGGGTTTAGCCATTACGATCTCGTGGTAGATCAACTCTTGTAACACCCATATTCATCAATATCAATCAAGCAGGACGTAGGGTATTACCTCCATAGAGAGGGCCCGAACCTGAGTAAACATTGTGTCCCCTGTCTCCTGTTACCATCGATCCTAGACGCATAGTTCGGGACCCCCTACCTGAGATCCGCCGGTTTTGACACCGACATTGGTGCTTTCATTGAGAGTTCCACTTTGCCGTCCACGAAAGGTTCGATGGCTCCTTCAATCATCTACAGCGACGCTGTCCAAGGAGAAACCTTCCTCCCTGGACAGATTTTCGTGTTCGGCGGCTTCGTACTGCGGGCCAACTCGCTTGGCCATCTGGAGCAGATCGATAGGCACGCCCCTGGCCACCATGTCAGGTTTGGAAGCTTGAACTACGTCGCGGATATCCGTGGAGACTTGATCTTCAATGGGTTTGAGACTGCAACGATCGGCCCCCTCGCTCCGATGAACATGACCTAAATCTGTCACTGGATCACATCCAGCGGATGGTCTCTGCTACTGCAACGGCCTTAGAATCGGAGCAAATCGTGCCATCCGAAGCCATAGAGTCCCCGACGTTGGAGCCGCACACGGACTCGGTACCCCGTGATATCTACGTCAATGGAACTCCAGACTCGTCTCCGGCTATGAGTTCCGAATCGGGTACGCCTGCGGACACCAAGCTGGATCGGTTCTCTATTTTCGAATTTAGCACCGCAGACATCTTCCAGCACTCGCCCTTGGGTGATGTGCTAAACTCTTTAAAGACCTTGTCCTTGTAGAAGGACTCATAGCCGAACTATGTTCGGTTTGAGCCAGAGGCTGATGATGGGAAATTTTGTTTCCCACCCGCCACCCACTTCATTGTCACTGTCGATGATTTAACCGACGTGCTCGATTACGGCTCCGAAGACATCGACGGTATTGTAACACCCCGGATGTAATTTACCTTATATGTATCCCAACTCTTGCCGTTTCCGGCACTAAGTTATTTCATTTCCTTGTTGTCGGGTTTTTGTCTCGGTGTGTTGTTGTCTTTGTCATGCATCTCATATCATGTCATCATGTGTATTGAATTTGCATACATGTTCGTCTCATGCATCCGGGCTTTTTCCCCGTTGTCCGTTTTGCATTCCGGCACTCCTATGCCCTCCGGTGGTCCATTCTACCTCTTTTCATGTGTGGGGGTTAAACATTTCTGAATTGGACCGAGACTTTCCGTGCGGCCTTGTTTTACTACCGGTAGACCGCCTGTCAAATTTCGTGCCATTTGGACTTCGTTTGATACTCCAACGGTTAACCGAGGGACCGAGAAGGCCTCGTGTGTGTTGCAGCCCAACACCCTTCCAATTTGGCCCAAGCCCCACCAAAAATCCCTCCATCATCTAGAGCGTTCGATCACGATCGTGTGGCCGAAAACCGCACCTCATTTGGAGCTCCCTAGCTCCCTCTACCTATAAAACTAGACCTCCCCCGAAAATCTCGGGTCTTTCCTACCCTAACCCTAGCCCCGCTCCTCTCTGCGCGGGCGGACACGTCCGCTGCCGCCGGACGCTTCATCGCCGCCCACTCCCATCGCGACACGTGTCGCCGCCGCCTCCACCAACCGCGCCGGCCCGGAGAGCCCGCGCGCGGCCCTCCCGGCCCGGCTCCCCCACGCCCTGATCCACTCCTCACTCTCCCGAGCCGGCGCCGCCCCCACCGGCCGCCGCCCTCGACGCCGACTGCCGCCGCGGCCTACCTCGCCGGCACCCGCGCCAGGGAGCGGAGCTCCTTGCTCCGCCAGCCGCGCCAACTCCGGCGCATCTCCAGCGACGTCCTCCGCCGCCTTCGCCTCCCCACGCCCCGACCTCTCCTTCCTCCGGCGAACCCCCCTACTCCGACGACGACGAGCTCGTATTCCGGTGATCCTCGGTTCGCGTGAAGCTACAGTGCCCGGATCCAGATCTGAAATATCTCGGTTGACTTTTCCCCCCCGAAACCCTAGATTTTTGCATAATTTGACATGCCATAACTTCCTCATCGTAGCTCCGATTCATGCGTGTAGCATATCAAAATGTTCGTCTCGACGAGTACATCGTTTCATCTCACTGCGTCATTTTCATTTGAGCTCATCTTGTTGCCCGAAATGCTGTTGGAAGAGGGCTATGTGAGGATAATTTCAGATCTGTTTCAGCAAATAGCCTTTTGTCATTTTTGCCATGTTTAGTGTGTGCATGCTATGATCCTAAGCCCTACATGTGTTTTGTTATACGCCATGCCATCTTTACAGGGGTGTATGCCATGTATTTTCGTGATATTTGTGGTGACTAGCACAAGCTTGCAAAGTAGCGTAATCATTGATGCTGATTTCAGGGACTTAGAATTTCACAAAGTCCTTGTCCTGATTTTGTTGTTATGCCATGTGTTTATGTTGTTTCCTAGTGATCCGTGCCTCTTTTGAGGATGATCAGTAATGATGTTTTGTTAAAATTGTGGTGCTCTATCCATCCATGCCTTTGTTTGCAATTATGGAGCAACCTAGCTTGAGTCAATCGAGCTCTACTTTTGCTATAAAATAATCCTGGCGGATTGTTGACATGTTTAGCGATTTTGCCGAGGACGTTGCTATTGATCTGTGCATGCTATGTTATTGTTCTTGCCATTTCTAGCTTCTATGCCATGTATTCTTGATGGGTGTATGCTTAGTTTGTCATGCCATGCTCTGTAGTGAGTGCATCGAGCTCGTAAACATGCCTACTCATTAACTGTTTTGCATGCTCCAGTTTTTCACCAAGTCTGAATCTGTTTATGTTTTTGCCATGTTCACATGCCTGCAATTGTATTTTCTAATCCCTTTTGGCTCAAGGTCACTAAGGGACTTTTGTTAAGTGCTTTGAGTAGCTTCATGCCATGCCTTTCTTTGCCATGTTAAGTTCCTATAGCATGTAGTTTTCATGCTCTAAAGTGTGCTTCCTGATGATAAATTCCAGACTTGTGTTAATTTCACCAAGTCTAAAACCTGTTATCATTTGCTCTTTTGCCATGCTTGTTTGAACCTGTTAATGGATGAATTAGCCGTATCTCAGTGTTCATCTTTTGTCAAGCTTCATGAGTGGATCCCTTCCATGTATTTTATTGTCATGTTTGAGTGCTGTAGCGTATTTATCTTGATGCATTTAGTTGGTCACTTGCTGATTATCGCAGACCGGTGCCATATTTGTTTTGCTTGCCATTTCCAAACCGTGCATCCGATTCCGGTGATCTTTATATCGATTTCGACCGAAATCACCTCAACTTTCCAGTGGAACTCTTGGATTTCTAAGTTGAGGCCAGGTTCAATCATTCCTTGTCAAATCTTGCATACGCATGACATATCGCATCCCGCATATCATACCATGTTTGCATCATATTGCTTGAGCATTGCACGTGGTTGATTGTGTTCCGTTTGCTTGTTGTTCTTGTGTGGGTAGAGCCAGCAGACAAGTTCATGAACGAGGAGCCCATTGAGTTCGCTTACGAGGATCAAGTCAACTCGGAGAATTTTGCAGGCAAGATGACCATACCCTCGAAATCACTTCTATCTTTGCTTGCTAGATGCTCGCTCTTTAGCTATGCCTATGCTACGATACCTACCACTTGCTTATCATGCCTCCCACATTGCCATGTCAAACCTCTAACCCACCATGTCCTAGCAAATCGTTGTTTGGCTATGTTACCGCTTTGCTCAGCCCCTCTTATAGCGTTGCTAGTTGCAGGTGAAGATTGGAGATCGTTCCTTGTTGGAACATTGTTTATTGTTGGGATATCACAATATTATCTTGTTTATCTTAATGCATATATATACTTGGTAAAGGGTGGAAGGCTCGGCCTTTTGCCTAGTGTTTTGTTCCACTCTTGCCGCCCTAGTTTCCGTCATATCGGTGTTATGTTCCCGGATTTTGCGTTCCTTACGCGGTTGGGTTATAATGGGAACCCCTTGACAGTTCGCCTTGAATAAAACTCCTCTAGCAATGCCCAACCTTGGTTTTACCATTTGCCACCTAGCCTCTTTTTCCCTTGGGTTTCCGGAGCCCGAGGGTCATCTTTATTTAAACCCCCCGGGCCAGTGCTCCTCTGAGTGTTGGTCCACCTCGTCAGCCGCCGGTGGCCACCAGGGGCAACTCTGGGCTGGCCTACCGGAAGTTTGGACAATCTGAGTGTGCCCTGAGAACGAGATATGTGCAACTCCTATCGGGATTTGTCGGCACATTCGGGCGGTGTTGCTGGACTTGTTTTACCATTGTCGAGGATGTCTTATAACCGGGATGCCGAGTCTGATCGGATTGTCTTGGGAGAAGGAATGTCCTTCGTTGACCGTGAGAGCATGTGATGGGCTAAGTTGGGACAGATGGGAATTTGTTAATGTCCGGTTGTAGATAACCTGAAACTTAACTTAATTTAAATGCACCAACCGCGTGTGTAACCGTGATGGTCTCTTCTCGGCGGAGTCCGGGAAGTGAACACGGTGTTGGAGTAATTCTTGATGTAGGTTGTTCTAGGATCACTTCTTGATCATAGTTATTCGTCCGTGCTTTGCCTTCTCTTCTCATTCTCTTTTGCGAATAGGTTAGCCACCATATATGCTAGTCGCTTGCTGCAGCTCCACATCATACCTTGTCTTACCTATAAGCTTAAATAGTCTTGATCGCGAGGGTGTGAGATTGCTGAGTCCCTGTGACTCACAGATTACTTCCAAAACCAGATGCAGGGACCGACGATACCGTTCCAGACGATGCGCTTGAGCTCAAGTGGGAGTTCGATGAAGACTCTCGTCGTTACTATGTTTCTTTCCCAGATGATCAGTAGTGGTGCCCAGTTGGGGCGATCGGGGACTTTGTCGCATGTGGGGGTTGATCTTTATTTTGGTACCATAGTCGGACCATGAGTGTATTTGATGATTGTAATGTTATTCATGTATTCGTGTGATGTGGCGAGTGTAAGCCAACTATGTATCTTTTCCCCTTTTATTTATTTACATGGGTTGTTGTGAAGATTACCTTACTTGCGACATTGCTTTCAATGCGATTATGCCTCTAAGTCGTGCTTCGATACGTAGGAGATATAGCCGCATCGAGGGCGTTACAGGTATGGATGATGATGCCGACATGGAGCAAGGCCAAGACCCGCCGTTCACTGAACGTTGGACGGCCACCTCTTCGTACGATGTGTACATGGTCGACACACCTAAAGAAGATAGTGACGATGACAAAGGGGATCTAGTCGCGGATAATCCTTCTGAGACACAGTCCAAGCGCCGGCGCCCCAAACACCGCTCCAAGCTTCGTCGCTCAAAAAATGACAACATTGGCACCGGAGAAAATGGTACACCAGGCGACGCCGAAACCAATAAAGACCCTATTGGAGCCGCATCCGAACAGGAGGAACAAGACAACGAGCAAGATGACCCTGATAAACAGCCCACGCCCGATGACTCGGATAATGATAGTTATCGTCCAGTCTCCGAAGATGAGGAGAGCCTCGACAGCAAGGATTTCATCGTGCCTGAGGCACCCCTAGAGCAGGAACGCTTCAAGCCCAGCTAATAGCTACCGCCAGAAGCCTGAAAAAGAAACAACAACAGCTCTAGCCTGATCAAGACTTGCTCATTGACAGGTGGACTGATGTCCTGGCAGCTGAAGAATACGGCCTCGAGCGCCAAGTCAAGAGTTACCCAAAGCACAGACTGCTACCTCAGTTCGATGAGGAGGCACCAAATCCCATACCTCCCCCACGCAATGCGGACCGACCACCACACGATCGGGATAGTGCGGCAGACCGACCACCCCGCAGTCGGGATAAAGAGGCAACTCAGGCCGAACAACAGCCCGCCCCACCACCTCGCAGAAAACAGGGGCAGAACAGCTCGGGACCATACATACGACCTTCGGCAGGAGCTGGACAGCAGAGCAGGACACACCAGATCAATCTATGGATCGCGAGGACGCTTCCCGACTCAGGATGACGGCTATCTATTCGGGCGTGACAAACCTAGTCACACCCGGGACGATAACCGCAGACGCACTCCATCAGAGGTGCGCCGTGCTGCGGCTCGATATAGAGGCGCCGCACACCCTCTCTGCTTCACAGATGAGGTGATGGATCATGAATTCCCCGAGGGGTTCAAGCCCGTCAATATCGAATCATACGACGGAACAACTAACCCTGCAGTGTTGGTCGAAGATTTTATTCTCCACATCCACATGGCCCGAGGAGTTGACCTCCATGCTATAAAATACCTCCCACTAAAGCTCAAAGGACCAGCTTGCCACTGGCTGAACAGCCTGCCTGAAAACTCCATCGGCAGCTGAAAGGATCGAGAAGAGGTGTCTAGAGGGGGGGTGATTAGACACTAAGTACCAAAGGTTGCAGTTTTTAATTTCTTTAAGTTGAAGTGGAGTTTTAGCACATGTTTAACAAACACAATACATATCAAGCAAGCATGCAAAGAGTGTATGAGCAGCGGAAAGTAAAGCATGCAACTTGCAAGAATGTAAGGGGAAGGGTTTGGAGAATTCAAACACAATTGGAGACACGGATGTTTTTGTCATGGTTCCGATAGGTGGTGCTATTGTACATCCACGTTGATGGAGACTTCAACCCACGAAGGGTAACGGTTGCGCGAGTCCACGGAGGGCTCCACCCACGAAAGGTCCTTGAAGAAGCGACCTTGTCTATCCCATCATGGCCATCGCCCACGAAGGACTTGCCTCACTAGCGGTAGATCTTCATGAAGTAGGCGATCTCCTTTCCCTTACAAACTCCTTGGTTCAACTCCACTATCTTGCCGGAGGCTCCCAAGTGACACCTAGACAATCTAGGAGACACCACTCTCCAAGAAGTAACAAATGGTGTGTTGATGATGAACTCCTTGCTCTTGTGCTTCAAATGATTGTCTCCCCAACACTCAACTCTCTCTCACATGATATGGATTTGGTGGAAAGAAGATTTGAGTGGAAAGCAACTTGGGGAAGGCTATAGATCAAGATTCATATGATGGGAATGGAATATCTTGGCCTCAACACATGAGTAGGTGGTTCTCTCTCAGAAAATGTGTATTGGAAGTGCAGGTATGTTCTGATGGTTCTCTCCACGAATGAAGAGTGGGTGGAGGGGTATATATAGCCTCCACACAAAAACTAACCGTTACACACAATTTACCAATCTCGGTGAGACCGAATTGAGAAACTCGGTCGGACCGATTTAGCAAACCTAGTGACCGTTAGGATTTTCGGTGGGACTGAGATGCAACTCGGTAGGACCGATATGGTTAGGGTGAGGGCATAACGTAATCTCGGTGAGACCGATTACACAAACTCGGTGGGACCGATTTTGGTAATAAGCTAACCAGAGAGTTGGTCAGGCAAACTTGGTGAGACCGATTACACACACTCAGTGGGACCGATTTTGGTAATAAGCTAACCAAAAAGTTTGCATTGTAATCTAGGTAGTACCTATTGCTCAATATCGGTGGGACCGATTTTGGTAATGGACATACACAGAGAGATTACAATCCCATCTCGGTGAGACCAAGATCCCTATCGGTGAAACCGATTTGCCTAGGGTTTGTGGCAGTGGCTATGACATCTGAACTCGGTGGCGCCGGATTTAAAGAATCGGTGGGGCTGAGTTTGACTTTTGGTTTAGGTCATATGTGGATGTGGGAAGGTAGTTGAGGGTTTTGGAGCATATCACTAAGCAGTATGAAGCAAGAACCTCATCAAGCAACACCTCATCCCCTCTTAATAGTATTGGCTTTTCCTATAGACTCAATGTGATCTTGGATTACTAAAATAGAAAATGTAGAGTCTTGATCTTGAAGCTTGAGCTAATCCTTTGTCCTTAGCATCTTGAAGGGGTTCCACATCCTTTAGTCCATGCCACTTAATTTGTTGAACTTGTCTGAAACATACTAGGTAAAAGTATTAGTCCAACAAGTGATATGTTGTCATTAATTATCAAAATCACCCAGGGAGCACTTGTGCTTTCAATCTCCCCCTTTTTGGTAATTGATGGCAACATACATCAACGCTTTAGATAAAGATATAGATAATAGCAAGTAAAGCTTTGGAAAGACATGTAACAAGCATAGCCCCCCCCCTACATGTATGAAATCATGTGAATATGGAATATAGAAGCATGTGAGAGCATAACCATGATAGAGTAGCAATGTGTTACATGTATCTTGGCTATATGAATCAGGGCAAAAGACATGAATATGGGAAATGTACCTTCATGCCCATGAGTCCTTCTTGCAAATAGTATGTACATCAGCAAGAATTTCTCATACACATGACTATGATGCATATACTTACCTTGTGATCTTGAGTTGGCTAGGGTGGGATGAGCCTGCGTAAACAAGGTTAGATAACGTAGATGCACCCACTAGCTAGAGCAAACAAAAGAAACCACAAGAATACCAAGACTGGGATGACATGTAGAGTGAGTACAGAGTACCACGATAGATATTGACATGTCCCCAAAGAGAAAGATATGCAATGAATTTAATAAATTTCTTTCCCTTGGATGTCTTGCTCCCCCTGAATCTAGCATGGGATACTGGGAGAAGATAGGGAACAGAAAAATAGAGCTCAAAGAAACAAATGAACATAGCTAATGCAAATAAGCACATATGAACATGTCTTTCCCCCAAGAAGACATGTGGCATCTCTCCTCTTGAACATCAAGCATCCGGGATCCTTGAAGATTACTCTTTCCTGGAATATTCCCCCCCCCCTAGAGATATGATTAAGCTTTGATGTGATCTCTCTCTCCCCCTTTGACATTAATTTCCAAGACGGGTCTTCTGGAATTTGTTGTGAATGGGTTCGGTCCTTGAATCACAGTACAAAGCATTAAAGGTAAATGTGATGCTTGCAGAGGACAAGATTCATTGAGTGGATCTGGATCAAGAATAAAGCAGGAATAAATGGCAGAATGTTTTTCCTGTAGTGAAATCGGTGTCACCGAGTTGTATGCTTCGGTTGCTCCGAAAATCTTCGTCTAGACCGGAGACATGAAACCGGTCGAACCGAGTTCATCACAGAGAAAAAAAACTTGTCACCTTAGCTCACTGGACAAATAAGATCTCACAAAGATATGCAATGAATTGGATGCAGAAAATGCAGAACAAAAAGTAAAGAAAAGAAACTAAAAGATCTAGATGAAGTTTTTTTGAAAGGGAAACAAATATGCATGAGACAAGTGCAAGAACACAGAAAAGAACACAAGAGAACTTCATCTAGAGTTGGGCGGTGACAGTCACCTATGTTAGAGTATATTGACTTAGGAGTCAAGTGAGATCACTTGATCATATGTGGTACTCATCGTTTAAGCTCAAAATGGGGATTACCATTTTTCGTTTAAGTATCTTGATGTATTCACATCTTGTCGAGTTGCTTTGACTCATGACTTGGAGTAAAGCTACTCTAAGATGGAATAACATACCTTGGGTGGCGGTGTTGATCTTGATCATGTAGTTGAACTTGTGTGGGTTGCTCAAGGTTGATGTAGCCCATCAAGAGTTGGAAGCACCCTTTGGATTTTGAGTTCATCTACCTACATGGGTTAGTTTTCGCAAGGAAGAGCACTTGTGTATCCACCATGACAATCATGAAGCTCAACATAGAATTTGTCAAAGGATATGTTTGAAAGGTTTCGTGCTTCCTTGTCATCAACCACCATTGTGTAGAGACTTGGTTATGTAGAGATTTCTCAAGATGTGAGTGAGTTGCAATCTCATAGAATTAGATTCATCCAAGTACCTACAAGGGTTACATAACATGCAAGATGCAAATTTTCAAGACATAAGATAATCATCATAGGAGAAATATCAAGTGATTAGTCGTAAGCTCAAGTCTTGCATGTATCCAATGGAGTTCCTACTCCAAGTTTGAAGCATCAATGATGTTCAATTCACCTCTTACCCTGCAAACACTTTCTCATCAAGTGGTTTAGTGAATATATTCGCTAATTGCTTATCGGTGCGAACATGCTTAAGGTTTATGTCACCCTTAGCAACGTGATCTTGAATGAAATGATGGCAAACTTCAACATGCTTAGTTCGAGAGTGTTGCAAGGGATTGTGAGCAATCTTGATAGCACTTTCATTGTCACAAAGTAATGGAACATGTTTCACATATATCCCATAATCTTTAAGAGTTTGGGTCATCCAGAGTAATTGAGCACAACATGAACCAGCGATAATGTATTCCGCTTGGGCGGTGGATAAGGATACCGAGTTTTGTTTCTTAGAAGACCAAGACACAAGATATCTACCAAGGAATTGACAAGTACCCGAAGTGGACTTTCTATCAACCTTGTCACCGGCATAGTCCGAGTCGGAGTAGCCAACAAGATCAAAGGAAGCCCCCTTTGGATACCAAATGCCAAAATTTGGTGCATGTATTAAGTATCTCACTATCCTCTTCACGGCCTTAAGATGACATTCCTTAGGAGCAGCTTGATATCGTGCACACATGCACACACTTAGCATGATATCGGGACGTGAAGCACATAGATATAATAATGAACCAATCATAGAGCGGTAAACTTTTTGATCAACCGGTTCACCATCTTTGGTCAAATCAAGATGTCCACTAGTAGGCATGGGTGTAGTCATACCTTTGCATTCTTGCATATTGAACTTCTTGAATAAGTCCTTGGTGTACTTCATTTGAGAGACAAAGGTGCCTTCCTTGGTTTGCTTGATTTGCAAACCAAGAAAGAATTTGAGTTCACTCATCATAGACATCTCAAACTTCTCCGACATTAGCTTCCCAAACTTTTCACTAAAATGAGGGTTAGTTGATCCAAATATAATATCATCGACATAAATTTGGCATACAAATAGTTCTCCATTAACCCTTTTAGTAAAAATAGTAGAATCTATTTTTCCAATTTCAAAGCCTTTTTCAATAAGGAACTTGGTCAAGCATTTATACCATGCTCTAGGAGTTTGTTTAAGACCATAAAGGGCTTTGTGAAGTTTGTAGACATGATTAGGTTTCTTAGGATTGACAAAGCCGGGAGGTTTATTAACACCTCAATTTCACCATTTAGAAAAGCACTTTTAATGTCCATTTGGTACAAAGTGATATCATGGTGATTAGCATAAGCAGGTAAGATGCGAATGGACTCAAGTCTAGCAACGGGAGCATATGTCTTACCATAGTCCATACCTTCGACTTGTGTGTAGCCTTGGGCGACGAGACGTGCTTTGTTGCGAACCACTTGTCCATCTTCATCTTGCTTGTTGCGAAACACCCATTTGGTACCGATGATGTTGTGGTTGTTGTCGGGCTTCTCGACCAATGTCCACACTTGATATCTCTCAAAGTTGTGTAGCTCTTCATGCATAGCGTTTATCCAGTACGGATCCTCCAATGCTTCTTCAACCTTCATAGGTTCAATGCTAGAGATGAGTGAGTAATGTTCACAAAAGTTAGCCAAACGAGTTTTAGAGCGAGTGATTCTCCCGGTTTGGATATCATTGTAGATTTGCTCCACGGGATGATCTTTAGCAATTCTCGCTCGAACTCGTGAAAGCTTTTGCTTGGGTCTTGGTTGAACATCTTCTTCATCTTGTTCTTCTTCTTGGCCTTCTTCATTGTTAGCGTTGTCGTTCTCTTGTCGTGGTGGAGAAGGAGGTTGTTGACGTTCATCTTGGTGCACTTCCTCGTTTTCTTCATCTTGGTGTGTCCCACTCGTGGATGCTTCTGTATCAACTCTTGGTTCACCTTGTCGTGAGGTAGAAGCTTCCACTTGGACGGACGAGGTACTCTCCTTTATCTCCGTTGGACGAATATTACCAATGGACAAGTCTTGGATTGCTTTCGAGGGATCTTTGTCTCCTACATCAATTGGCAATTTCTCTACTTGCGAGCCGTTAGATTCATCAAACTTCACATCTACCGTTTCTTCAACCTTTCAAGTGAAATTGTTGTAGACACGGTATGTGTGAGAGTTTGAGCCATAACCAAGTAGGAAACCTTCATGAGACTTAGGAGCAAATTTAGAACGACGATGCTTATCAAGAATGTAGCACTTTGAGCCGAATACTCGAAAGTATCCAACTTGGGGTTTGTTACCAGTGAGGAGCTCGTATGCCATCTTGCCGAGTAGCTTGTGAAGATACAAGCGATTTGTTGCATGACAAGCTATCTCAACCTCTTCCGCCCAAAAGTGTTTTGGCGTCTTGTACTCATCAAGCATCGTTCTTGCCATCTCGATAAGAGTCCGGTTCTTCCTCTCAACGACTCCATTTTGTTGAGGTGTGTACGTAGCCGAGAACTCATGTGTAATCCCTTCTTCGTCAAGAAAGGTGTCCACATTTGCGTTCTTGAACCCCGTTCCGTTGTCGCTCCGAACCTTCTTGATCTTCACGTCAAATTGATTTTGGGCCTTCCTAGCAAAGTTTTTGAAGATCTTTTGGACCTGTGATTTGTCATCAAGAAAGAATACCCACATAAATCTTGAAAAATCCTCAACTATGACTAGACCAAATGAGTTACCACCGAGACTCTTGTAGGCATTTGGACCAAAGAGATCCATGTGAACTAGCTTGAGTGGTCTTCTTGTGGTCATAATGTTCTTAGCGCGATGACTTCCTCCAACTTGTTTCCCTGCTTGACAAGCACTACAAAGTTTATCCTTGTCAAATATGACATCGTTAACGCCAAGAATATGATTTCCTTTAATGAGTTTGTCAAGGTTTCGCATGCCCACATGGCCTAGCCTTCTATGCCACAACCAGCCTTTAGAAGATTTAGCAATTAAGCAAGTTCTAGGTTGAGCCTTTTTAGTGAAATCAACAATGTAAAGATCTTCTCTACGTATACCGGTAAAGACCATTTTATGATTATCTCTATGAAACACTTGGCAGTCTACTTCAGTAAATAGGACATTGAAACCGAAATCAGCAAGTCTAGATACTGAAAGTAAGTTGTAGCCAAGAGATTCAACGAGCATGACATTTTGTATGGAGCTATCATGTGAGATGGCCACCTTACCAAGGCCAACCACCTTACCCTTTGAATTATCACCAAAAGTGACATACTTTCGAGGGCCGTCGTTTCCAGCAAGCTCACAGAACATGTCTTTATCTCCGGTCATATGATCAGTACATCCACTATCAAGGACCCATTCCTTTCCTCCAGCCATGTAGCCGCGAAGATTTGCCATAAGACCAAAGTGTCTCATCACATCATCGAGATCATAGTCACTATCATCATCCTCATCATAGTATCCATTTTCAACATCATTTTGTGATTGATCAATTCCTAGAGAGGGTAATTCATTAGACAAATGATCATTTCTATAGTTATCTTTATGAATTCTAATAGCTCTGGAAATGATATTGCTAATGATTCCAACATCTCCTTTGGCACTCGTAAGATTAGTAAGCTCAAATAAGCAGTCACCAAATTTGGGATCATTGGAACTCATCTTAATCAAGGCAATAGACTAATGGAGGATTTCATCTAGATATTTCAAGGAATAATTTGGAAAGAGTTCCTCAAGAAATTTCCATATGGTGTAGGCACACTTAAGAGTAGGCAAACATTGAATCAAGTTTCTAGGCAAGGCTCTAGTGATAAGATTAACAGTTCTAAGATTGCGAATCATGTCAATTGACTCATCAAGGGTAGGATGCATGGGATCAACATGAGTTGCACAAGGTCTAGCAATATACTTGCTCAAATGATATTCATTGAAAATCTCAAGCATTTCATTTTTCCAATCATGAAAATATTCTCCATCAAGAATAGGCACTCTACGTCTAAGACTCCCCAAAGTAGACTCATCCATCTTCCTCCAATGGTGTTTAAACCAAGGCAATGGAGACCAAAGCTCTGATACCAATTGAAAGGATCGAGAAGAGGTGTCTAGAGGGGGGGTGATTAGACACTAAGTACCAAAAGTTGCAGTTTTTAATTTCTTTAAGTTGAAGTGGAGTTTTGGCACAAGTTTAACAAACACAATATATATCAAGGAAGCATGCAAAGAGTGTATGAGCAGCGGAAAGTAAAGCATGCAACTTGCAAGAATGTAAGGGGAAGGGTTTGGAGAATTCAAACGCAATTGGAGACACGGATGTTTTTGTCGTGGTTCCGATAGGTGGTGCTATCGTACATCCACGTTGATGGAGACTTCAACCCACGAAGGGTAACGGTTGCGCGAGTCCACGGAGGGCTTCACCCACGAAGGGTCCTCGAAGAAGCGACCTTGTCTATCCCATCATGGCCATCGCCCACGAAGGACTTGCCTCACTAGCAGTAGATCTTCACGAAGTAGGCGATCTCCTTGCCCTTACAAACTCCTTGGTTCAACTCCACAATCTTGTCGGAGGCTCCCAAGTGACACCTAGCCAATCTAGGAGACACCACTCTCCCAAGAAGTAACAAATGGTTTGTTGATGATGAACTCCTTTCTCTTGTGCTTCAAATGATAGTCTCCCCAACACTCAACTCTCTCTCACAGGATATGGATTTGGTGGAAAGAAGATTTGAGTGGAAAGCAACTTGGGGAAGGCAAGAGATCAAGATTCATATGGTGGGAATGGAATATCTTGGCCTCAACACATGAGTAGGTGGTTCTCTCTCAGAAAATGTGTATTGGAAGTGCAAGTATGTTCTGATGGTTCTCTCCACGAATGAAGAGTGGGTGGAGGGGTATATATAGCCTCCACACAAAAACTAACTGTTACACACAATTTACCAATCTCGGTGAGACCGAATTGAGAAACTCGGTCGGACCGATTTAGCAAACCTAGTGACCGTTTGGATTTTCGGTGGGACGGAGATGCAACTCGGTAGGACCGATATGGTTAGGGTTAGGGCATAACGTAATCTCGGTGAGACCGATTACACAAACTCGGTGGGACCAATTTTGGTAATAAGCTAACCAGAGAGTTGGTCAGGAAAACTTGGTGAGACCGATTACACAAACTCGGTGGGACCGATTTTGGTAATAAGCTAACCAGAAAGTTTGCATTGTAATCTCGGTAGTACCGATTGCTCAATCTCGGTGGGACCGATTTTGGTAATGGACATACACAGAGAGATTACAATCCCATCTCGGTGAGACCGAGATCCTTATTGGTGAAACCGATTTGCCTAGGGTTTGTGGCAATGGCTATGACATCTGAACTTGGTGGCGCCGGATTTAAAGAATCGGTGGGGCTGAGTTTGACTTTTGGTTTAGGTCATATGTGGATGTGGGAAGGTAGTTGAGGGTTTTGGAGCATATCACTAAGCAGTATGAAGCAAGAACCTCATCAAGCAACACCTCATCCCCTCTTGATAGTATTGGCTTTTCCTATGGACTCAATGTGATCTTGGATCACTAAAATAGAAAATGTAGAGTCTTGATCTTGAAGCTTGAGCTAATCCTTTGTCCTTAGCATCTTGAAGGGGTTCCACATCCTTTAGTCCATGCCACTTAATTTGTTGAACTTGTCTGAAACATACTAGGTAAAAGTATTAGTCCAACAAGAGATATGTTGTCATTAATTATCAAAATCACCCAGGGAGCACTTGTGCTTTCAGCAGCTGGGAGGACTTGGAAGAAGCCTTCCTCGACAACTTCCAAGGTACATATGTCCGGCCACCCAATGCCGATGACCTAAGCCACATAGTTCAACAACCCGGAGAATCAACCAGAATATTCTGGACTAGGTTCCTAACCAAAAAGAACCAGATCGTTTACTGTCCGGATGTCGAAGCCCTAGCGGCCTTTAAACATAGGATCTGTGACGAATGGCTAACTTGCCACCTCGGCCAAGAAAAGCCAAGATCCATGGCAGCCCTCACGGCACTTATGACCCACTTTTGCATGGGAGAACATAGTTGGCTAGCTCGCAGTACAAACGCATCCAACGAAGGAGGCCCCTCCGAGGCCAAAAATAGCACCAACAAGCTCCAGCGCAACCGACACAAACGCCGAAGCAATGGCGATAACACCGATGAAACCACAGTTCACGCCGGATTCAGCAACTCCAAATCCGGCCAACGAAAGAAGCCCTGTAAAAGGAACGGCGGAGGACTATCCAGCTTGGACCGCATACTCGATCGTCCTTGCCAGATACATGGCACCCCAGCCAAACTGGCCAACCATACTAACCGAGATTGTCGAGTCCTTAAGCAAGCCAATCAGGTAAATAGCAGAAACAAGGAAGGGGAATCGCAGAGCGAGGACGAAGACGAGGAGCTTCGGCAGCCGAACACTAGGGGCAGAAGAAATTCCCGCCTCAAGTCAAAACGGTGAACATGGTATACGCTACACACAACCCCAAAAGGGAGCGCAAACGCGCACTTAGGGACGTTTACGCGGTAGAGCCAGTCGCCCCAAAGTTCAACCCATGGTCGTCATTCCCGATCACCTTCGATCATAGTGATCATCCAACTAGCATCCGTCATGGCGGTTCTGCCGCATTGGTACTGGACCCAATCATCGACGGATTTCACATGACAAGAGTCCTAATGGACGGTGGTAGCAGCCTCAACCTGCTTTATCAGGATACAGTACACAAAATGGGCATTAATCCCTCACGAATCAAGCCCATGATAACTACCTTTAAAGCAGTTATACCAGGCGTAGAAGCCCGTTGTATGGGCTCGATCACGCTGGAGGTGGTCTTGGGTTCCCCGGATAACTTCCGAAGCGAAGAGCTAATCTTCGATATCGTCCCCTTCCGCAGCGGCTACCACACACTGCTCGAACGAACCGCGTTCGCTAAATTCAACGCGGTGCCGCATTATGCTTATATCAAGCTCAAGATGCCCGGTCCACGCAGGGTCATTACAGTAAATGGAAACACGGAACGTTCCCTCCACATAGAGGAACATACCGCAGCCCTAGCAGCAGAAGTACAGAGCGGCCTTCTCAAGCGGCACCATAATCCGGCTGCCGAACCCCTGGACATCATCAAGAAGGTCCGGACTACACTACAAAAGGGCAGCTCGGTTCATCAAGAGCTGAATTAGTTAATTTGGCTTCGTCCCAGCCCCGAGGAGGAAAAGGGCATCCGTGCTGCGCCTACATAATTACGCACTCAAAACCTCATGGGTACTGACGAAGGCATAACTCGCTCGCGATCCACAGTGCGGCTTGACCGACCCTGGGATTCGCACGCCTTTATTTTTCCTTTTTATTATCACGGGCCTTTTCTCTTTTCCAGGTCTATATGGACGACCTGCTTGCATAACACACCAAGGAGGCAAGAAGCTCTGGCGTACAAGGGAATCCCCAGGTGGTCTCTACTAACGATTGCCATACTTGTTTTACATGCCCGCACGTAGCTCGCCCTTGGTCGCGACATGTTAAAAAGCTTTACTTGCTTATCACATTACTCGCACAAAGTACGCCTCGACGTACCAATTACACCACAATGGTGAATAAATGGTGGCGTCAGCTTTTTACTTAATTTTTCCTGTTTCCTCATCTTTGTGCATATTACTTATTACACGCGTACACTATGGTACGTATCACCGCGCCAGGGGCTTCATTACTCCCCGTTCTACGGCAATAAAAGTCCGAACACTTTTTCAGTATAGTTCGGCACCCCGAACTTATAGCATTATATGCATCGGCTCTGAATCATTTCTTTGGTCAATAGTTGGGTTGCTCGGCTCCTGTGCTTACTACCTTATGTTCCAGTATATCGGTTAGGGTAGTAAAGGGAGAACTACTGCGATTGTGTCCCGGTTCTTCCGGACGAGCACCTCAGTAGAGAAAGCCGAAAACTGACTGTCATGATGTGGCGAGAGCCGGTCAGCTGTTCGAGAGGTTCTAAATCGTTAGAGATTTTTTCCGCTTCATGCGAAGAATCGTTTCCTCTGATTAGGCGTGTATAACTCCCCTAGTTCAGCCTTCCGAATACCAGGGGCTTTGCCAGCCTTTTCAATTGTCAAACTCCTAGGGCTAAGTGAGGGCAGTAAAGGCCGCATAGTCTGATTGCCTTGTTCATTGCGCTAAACACCTCCTTTAAGGACCAGAATGTGGAGTAAAGAGTGTTTAGATTTATCCCGAACACCCCCGTACTATCTACATGGGGGCAGAAGCCGACGACTGGTCAACCCTCAGATTTCATAAATGGCCGCACAGGAGGTAAAATGTAAATCACAAGCATTATAATACATAACATCATTGTTCCATATTACAGGACAGGATAATACAAATGTTCTCATGGGAAAATGATATCCTTCGAACATAGTTCCGCCACAAGGCGGGACCCCTCCAGGACGCCATCAAAATAGAGCTCGGGTCGACGATGCTCCTTGCCCTCCGGCGGCCCCTCGGTCATCAACTTTTTGGCATCCAGCTTTGCCCAATGCGTCTTGACGCGGGCAAAGGCCATACGCGCACCTTCAATGCAGACCGACCGCTTCACGGTTTTGAGCAACGGACAGGCATTTACAAGCCTCTTAACAAGTCCGAAATGGCTGCTAGGTACAGGCTCGGCAGGCCACAGCCGGACTATCAGGTCCTTCATGGCTAGCTCCGCCGACTTGTGCAGCTTGACCAACTGCTTCAGCTGGTCGATGAAGGGCAACAGATGTTCGGGTCCAAGATACTGGGACCAGAATAGCTTCTCCGTAGACATCCTTCTTCAGCTCTGTAATGCTCGGCAGCATCCGATATACTACGCGGCAGATCCGCAAACGCCCCAGGAAAACCCGAATGCGGATAAGTACATGGAACGTTTCTTTTACGTACTTGCTTTGCATGGTGAAATAATTACCCACCGCAATCTCCTTGGCCGCCTGAATTTCCTGGAGGGTGTTCTGGGCTTCGGCTCGTGCATCCTGTGCACTCTGGCGGGCCTTCACCAGTTCGGACTCTTGCGCCTTACAATCGTGCTCCAAGGACTCAAATCTCTTGATCGCGTCTTGGAGCTGTTGCTGCGCCTCGCTGACCTGTGCCTCGTGCTTCTCGCGCGTGGCATGTTCCTTGGCCGCTTTGTCCTCGGCCTTGGCCAATGCCTTCTTGAGGGCTACCACCTCAGTCGTAGCCCCTAGTAAAGGTCATGACAACTCAGTCCGGATGGACTATTCATTTTTTCTTTAAAAGGTACCAGGAGGTCAGCACATACCTTGGCTATCCTCTAGCTGCTTCTTTACGAGGCCGAGCTCTTCCTCGGCCTGCTCTAGTTTCCGCTTCAGTCCGGAGACCTCTGAAGCATGAGCGGTGGCAGCCTGTAGAGACACCTGCTTATTCACAAAGACAACTTGCGATATTTATTTTTTTGATCCTCTGTTCGGCTTTTTCTTTCCGAAGACCAAACAGAGCATCAGGGGCTACTGTCTATACTATGATATTCTTCCTACAAATGCATTACTTACCTCAAAGCCTGATAGAAGGCTAGTGCATGCTTCGGTCAGTCCGCTTTTCATGAACTGGACCTTCTCTATTACTGTGCCCATAAGGGCCCGGTGTGCATCCACAATAGAGGCGCCTCGTAGCACCTCCAGCAGGTTATCCGGTGCCTCTAGTTGGATAGAGGTTACCGGTGGAACAGGCACATCCCCTCCTTTCGGGGCATGCCGTTCGTTGGACTCCGGAGCCTTATAGGTCTCCGGAATGGTATCCGGCTCAGGTCCGAAGGGAACCCGGCCCCCGTCGCCAGTCCCCACAGGGGCTTTTTTCTCCATGCATCCGGCAATTGAGGAATCATCCCGGGGCTCCACTCCGAGGATCTTCGGAAGCCCCCCCAGTCGGGGAAGGACTTTTGAGACACCACCTCATCATCACCCTTGGGAGAGACGGAATGAGCAGGTGGCGGAGACATGCTAGCCATCTCCTTTGAGTCTAGCGATCCCTCTGACGAGGATCACGGGGAGCCATCACGTGCTGGACTGCAATAACAAGGTTTAAGGTGTATCAACATTACAAACTGGGAAGGCTAGACGTTTTTGGATATCTGGTACTTACGAGGCGGCCGGAGGCTTGGTCCGGCAAGGTCGCTCTGGACTGCTGTCAACATCCCACATGGAGTTGTCCGCGTGGGAACCCCTAACCCTGTTAGGCGCTTTCGCCTCTGGATCTACGGAGGCCGCTCTCTTCTTCCTCCCACTTCAGGTGGGGAGTCGCTTTGTTCTTCCTCTTCGTCATCGTTGTCGGCGGACGAAGAAGAAGTCTCATCTTCGGACATCACGTCCGAAGCGCCTTTTCGGCGAAGGCCCTTCTTGGCCCCTTTGGCCGCTTTCTTGGCCGTCTTCTCTGGCACCTCATAAGGTCCTGGAAAAAGCATTTTCGTTAATAACGGGAATCCTTGGTCTTCGGGCAGCGGAGCCTGACCGTTAATCCCCTCCGCTATCTTGACCTAGGCCTGAAAACGCGGGTAGGAAAGCTTAGGCTTTTCTCAAAATATGCTAGTAAAGGGTACGCCTTGAAAACATTAAAAGAACTCACCGGGTTAGCCTGGCATTTTAAGCTAAGCCCGCGATCTTCGTTCGTGCGCGGTGGCGTCTCGCCGGCCTTGAAGAGCACCTTCCAGATTTCTTCGTGCGTCGTGCCGAAGAGCTCTAGTAGTGTCTGGTGCTTGGCCGGATCGTACTCCCACAGATAGCAAGTCCGGCGTTGGCATGGAAGGGCCCGACGAATGAGCATGACCTGGACCACGTTGACGAGTTTGATCTTCCTATCCATTATGTTCTAGACACACGTCTGGAGCCCAGTCAGCTCGTCCGAGGGACCCCAGGTCAGGCCCCTCTCTTGCCAGGAGGGGAGCCGCATCGGGAATCCATATCTGAATTCGGGGGCCGCCACCCAGTTGCCGTCGCGTGGCTCGGTGATATAGAACCACCCCGATTGCCACCCTTTAACCATCTCCGTGAACGAGCCTTCGGGCCAAGTAACGTTGGGCATCTTGCCCACCATGGCGCCTCCGCACTCTGCTTGTTGGCCGCTCACCACCTTCGGCTTCACATTGAAGGTCTTCAGCCATAGGCCGAAATGAGGCGGGATGCGAAGAAAGGCCTCGCACACGACAATGAATGTCGTGATGTTGAGGATGAAGTTGGGGGCTAGGACATGGAAGTCTAACCCGTAGTAAAACATCAGTCCACGGACGAAGGCTTGGGGAGGGAAGCCCAGCCCGCAGACGAAGTGTGTGAGAAACACAACCCTATTGTGGGGCTCTGGGGTAGGGACGATATGTCCCTTATCCGGGAGTCAGTGAGCGATCTCCTTGGCAAGATATCCGGCCTCCCGAAGCGCCTTGATATCCTTCTTCCTGACGGAGGAGGCCATCGACTTACCCCCAGCTCCAGATCCGGACATTTTTTGTAGTGCTTTCTCGGTTGAGGGAAAAGCTAAAAGCTTGGGTGCTGGAGCTCAGGGACGGAAGGACTAAGGAGGAGCTGAGGTGTCGGTGAAGGAAAGGGAATCCTTATCCCCTTATAAACGCCGCGAATATCAAGCGTCTCTCCACTCGCCTTAAACTCACCTATTCCCAAGGGCCGTGCTAACGGCATGGTTGGGCCACCCACACCCGTATTGATGAGAATCCCGTAATAAGGGGGCACGATCTCTGCTTCGACAAAACGTGCCAAATGGCAACCACGTCTCGAAACGTGGGGCGGCAGACGAAAAATGGTCCGAAATTATGACCGGACAGACGTAATGTCATGTTCTAAAGCCTGTCAGCGGATTAGACTCATGTGAAAATATATATTCTCTCTACGCTTATGTATGGTGTATGACAGGTCCGGATACTATCATCGCATCCGAAGACTATCTTGAAGTTCGGATAAAAGGGAACCCGCCTCGCAATGCCGAAAACAATCTGCGCGCCGAACTCCTCGTCATTGAAGCCAAGTTCATGGGCTACTGAGGGAGTCCTGGACTAAGGGGTCCTCGGACATCCGGCCTGTTATCCATGGGCCGGACTGATTGGCTGTGAAGACATGAAGACCGGAGACTATACCTGTGTCCGGATTGGACTCTCCTTGGCGTGGAAGGCAAGCTTGGCGACCGACTATGAAGATTCCTTCTTATGTAACCGACTCTATGTAAACTCTAGATCCCCCAGTGTCTATATAAACCAGAGGGGTTAGTCCGAAAAGGACACATTCATTACCATAGTCATACAGGTTAGACTCCTAGGGTTTAGCCATTACGATCTCATGGTAGATCAACTCTTGTAACACCCATATTCATCAATATGAATCAAGAAGGACGTAGGGTATTACCTCCATAGATAGGGCCTGAACCTGGGTAAACATTGTGTCCCCTGTCTCCTGTTACCATCGATCCTAGACGCACAGTTCGGGACCCCTACCCGAGATCCGCCGGTTTTTACACCGACAGCTATCCTGTTTAGTTAGCCATCATATATGTGAAATTTTGTCATGCTATCCTGTTTGGTTAGACAACATAAATGTGAATTATTTCATGCCCTCTTTTATTCCCGTTATCTATTGCACCTGTCTATCATACAATGTCTGTACATTCAATTACTTTTCTTGTTTATCAGCCATTTGAATTGGAGAGGGTGATGGCAGTATCTAAGGGAGTAACAACGCAATCTTCAGAAAAGATAGTGCTACCAGTTGATGCAAATAGAACCATGGTTGTACTTGCCCAAGAACCAGCCCCACCACACAGAACCCAGACTCTCGCAGATTGTACCCATACCTAGTTGAATAGAGAACCAGCTACACCCCTTCTAACACCAACCCCAACAGATAGTAACCCAGTTCTAGTTGACACAACACCATCTCCACCACAGAGCACCCAAACACGAGCAGTTAGTAAGGGAACTGCAATGCCCAAAGCATGAGGACCACCACTCCAAATCCCAACTCAACGCTTAAAGGGGAAGAAGAATTGTTCTCAGGTCAGGTTCTATAGCTATGGTTCATACTCCTTTGCTCTTGCATCATTGTATTTACTCATACCAACTATTTTCAAATTTGAAGGATGGAATTGAAACTCCAATGGCGCAACAGGTATGTTTTAAACATGTTTCTTTAACTGGTTTGCTGTTGTAACTTGCTCTATGTTGATTTCAGTTTCAATTGAATAAACAGTTATGTTCTCATGTCATGCACATTAGAAGTGTTGTTATTGCTCTATAGTTTCCCACACTTATATTCGGTCTATTCTTCTTTGTCTTGAACAAATATTATTTGAACTGTATCTCTATCTTGATTTGGCAACAAAAACTAGAATGATATAGACCATAAAGTGACCATGGTACATAGATATATGTTTGTTTCATGTTGTTATCCTGTCCACTTTACTACTGAACTGATTTACCAAAATGAGTTTCATATACAACATGGTAAACCCATGATGTGTCTTCTTGTTTCTCTTTTAGAATGCGGACAAAATATTGGAGAACAATACCCTGTCATGCAATGGTAAAGGAAGTAATGCAGATAAGGTTCAAGATAGTGAGACATCCCTGTTGGTCTCCAATAAAGCTGATAAAAACTATCTTGACGACAGTGAGAGAACCCAAAGTCCTGTCTTGATGTAGTGTTTGAGTTACTGGCCACTACTGCTGGCACAAGCTCTTCGAACTCGCTGCCTGAATCAATTCGTCTTCTGGAGTCTCAACTTCAAGTTCAAAGAAATCAATCAGATGTGCTGCGACAGGAAGCTGAAGGACTGAGGAAGTCCCTGCAGAATTCAGATGCATATTTTCTGGTGCAACAGCAAGCGCTGGAGGATTTAAGCGCCAAACAAGAGAAAGTTAATAAGCTTGCTAAGCATCTTTCCAGCATTATAGGTACCCAGGATATTGTTTCTTGAGATCTTGTGAAGTGGTTTCCGTTCTGATTTTGTTTTGCTGCAGCGTTTATTTGCACTAGTCGCCAACTTTGACAACCAGTGTATATGATATGCAGCTTTGTTTCCTATATTTGCACTGGTGGCGAACTTTGATTCCCAGTGGATGTAATATGTGTAATAGCCGTGATAGCCTAGTGTAAGTTGCTTGCTTATTTATTTCCTTGTTGTCTTGTTTATTTGTTTGCTCGTAGTCAGTGCAGTTCTTTTTCCACGGTTTACTAGTGGCCGCAATAACCTATTTTTTAAAACTAGTCCACAAAAACCATGGGCTACATATTTATTGTAGTTACCATGGGCCTCCTACGGGCCATAGAAATAATGGGCCTTCTAAGGGCCATAGAAACAATGGGCCTTCTACGGGCCGTAGCATCAATGGGCCTTCTACGGGCTATAGCATCAATTGTCCTTCTACGGGTCGTATGATCGATCGACCAAACTTGGGCCAATAACAGAACGCATTATGGGCCATAAACGGGCTAGATTTGGAATTATCCGTTCATGGGCTGACCATAACGGGCCGTCGTTAATCCGCCATATTTGATGATGCTAAGAAAACGGCCCAACGGATTAACGGGCCACAAATGGGTCGATTTTAACCACAACCTGAATTTGGCCCACAAGCAGAAAAGGCCACTAACAGGTTGTAAGTAACCGAATGCTGGAAATAAGCCGAAGAATAAATGGGCCTTGAGAAGGCCAAAAGATAACACGGGTCGGAAACGGCCCAATGGAATAACGGGCCGTTAATGGGTATAAAGTGGTACACTGTTCATTGCGGGTGTGACGCCCCCGATTTAATCGTACACTAATCATACACGCAAACGTGTACGATCAAGATCAGGGACTCATGGGAAGATATCACAACACAACTCTACAAATAAAATAAGTCATACAAGCATCATATTACAAGCCAGGGGCCTCGAGGGCTCGAATACAAGAGCTCGATCATAGACGAGTCAGCGGAAGCAACAATATCTGAGTACAGACATAAGTTAAACAAGTTTGCCTTAAGAAGGCTAGCACAAACTGGGATACAGATCGAAAGAGGCGCAGGCCTCCTGCCTGGGATCCTCCTAACTACTCCTGGTCGTCGTCAGCGGGCAGCACGTAGTAGTAGGCACCTCCGGTGTAGTAGGAGTCGTCGTCGAAGGTGGCGTCTGGCTCCTGGGCTCCAACATCTGGTTGCGACAACCAGGTAGAAGGGATAGGGGGAAAAGAGGGAGAAAGCAACCGTGAGTACTCATCCAAAGTACTCGCAAGCAAGGAGCTACACTACATATGTATGAATTGGTATCAACTGGAACAAGGCTATTATAGGTGGACTGGACTGCAGAAAGCCGGAATAAGAGGGGGATAGCTAGTCCTTTCGAAGACTACGCTTCTGGCAGCCTCCGTCTTGCAACATGTATAAGAGAGTAGACTGAAGTCCCCCAATTATCATCGCATAGCATAATCCTAACTGATGATCCTCCCCTCGTCGCCCTGTGAGAGAGCGACCATCGGTTGTATCTGGCACTTGGAAGGGTGTGTTTTATTAAGTATCCGGTTCTAGTTGTCATAAGGTCAAGGTACAACTCCAAGTCATCCTGTTACCGAAGATCACAGCTATTCGAATAGATTAACTTCCCTGCAGGGGTGCACCACATAACCCAACACGCTCGATCCCATTTGGCCGGACACACTTTTCTGGGTCATGCCCGGCCTCGGAAGATCAACACGTCGCAGCCCTACCTAGGCACAACAGAGAGGCCAGCACGCCGGTCTAAACCTAAGTGCACAGGGGTCTGGGCCCATCGCCCATAGCACACCTGCACATTGCGTACGCGGCCGGAGAGCAGACCTAGCAACCTCCATTACAAAGGAAGTCACATTACGCGGTCCAACCCGGCGCGCGCCGCTCAGTCGCTGGCGTCACGAAGTGCTTCGGCTGATACCACGACGTCGAGTGCCCATAACTGTCCCCTCGTAGATGGTTAGTGCGTATAGGCCAGTAGCCAGACTCAGATCAAATACCAAGATCTCGTTAAACGTGTTAAGTATCCGCGAACGCCGACTAGGGCCAGGCCCACCTCTCTCCGGTGGTCTCAACCTGCCCTCTCGCTCCGCCTCAAAGTAACCGTCGGGGGGCGTCGGGAACCCAGGCCCACCTCTACCTGGATGGAGCCACCTGCCCCTTCAGCCCCCATCTCCGAACAGTATCACAGGTAATGTAACTGTGTAAAGTATATCGTATATGCCCGTGATCACCTCCCGAAGTGATCACGACCCAGTAGTATAGCATGGCAGACGGACAAGAGTGTAGGGCCACTGATGGAACACTAGCATCCTATACTAAGCAGTAGGATAGCAGGTAATGGTAACAATAGTAGTAGCAAGGACAGGCTATGCATCAGGATAGGAATAACGGAAAGCAGTAACATGCTACAGTACTCTAATGCAAGCAGTATAGAGAAGAGTAGGTGATATCTGGTGATCAAAGGGGGGCTTGCCTGGTTGCTCTGGCAAGAGAGAGGGGTCGTCAACACCGTAGTCGTACGGGGTAGCAGCGGCGTCGGTCTCGGTGTCTAGTGAGAGAAGAGGGGGAAGAAACAATAAATATAATGCAAGCATATGCATAGTGATGCATGACATGACAAGTAACGGCGTTAGAGGTGCCCTAACGCGGTAGTAGGTGATACCGGTGAAGGGGGATGACATCCGGGAAAGTATCCCCGGTGTTTCGCATTTTCGGACCGGGGAACCGGAGGGGGAAAGTTGCGTGTTCGCTATGCTAGGGATGTGTGGTGGATAAACGGGCTGCGTATCCGGATTCGTCTCGTCGTTCTGAGCAACTTTCATGTACAAAGTATTTTCATCTGAGCTAAGAATTATTTTATATTAATTTTTAAATATTTTAAATCATTTTCTAGAAATTAGCCTAATTAAATTAATTTAGAAATTGCAATTATGATGTCAGCGTGACATCAGCATGATGTCAGCAGGACCAAAGGTTGACTCGGTCAACCCTGCAGGTGGGTCCTGTTCACCATAGTCTCAGGTTAATTAAACATGGTTAATTCATTTAACTAAATGATTAGGTTAAATAGACATTATTAATTAAGTTAATTAATTAATTAACCAATTATATTATTTTCCTTTTTTTAACGTTCCACAGGGGCGGGCCCCACATGCCAGTGGCCTAGGAGGCCACTAGAGCGGGCGCTAGCGGGCATGCTGGTGCGGGCGCCCGGACTGGGTTCAGCCTTCAGTGCCACGAGATGGGAGGACGCCGGGGCGGCGCCGGCCGGCGCCGACGTGGCAGCGGCGAGGCCGCGAGGCTGTGGTGATGCGGGCATTGTCGGGGCGCCGGGACGGTGCGTTGGGGCGGACGAGGCGAGGCCGGGGCGTAGGTAGGGCGGCGCGCTTGCAGGAGAGCAGGGGTCGACGGAGGTGAGCAGCGACGCAAGCGGTTGTGGCGGGTGGAGCTGGCAAGGCGCGGGCGAGGTCGGGCGCGCGTGCGGTCAGCGCGGGAGACGGACAGCAGGGGCGCAGCTGTGGGCGCATTCAGGGGCACAGGGGTGGTGCGCGTGCATGTACGCGCGGTGGCCAGGCGCGACGAGCGGCATCGCGGGACGAAGAAGAGGACGGGGCGCGAGGCAACCATGGGCGCGGGCTGGCCGTGGGGACGCGAGCGCGGTCGCGGCCTTGGCCGAAGCCGTGAGTGCGAGGGGAAGAGGAGGAGAGGTCGGGGCTCACGGCGTGATGTAGGGAACTGGCAGCGGCTCGGGGAGGAGTCAGGGAAGCGAGATCCAGCGACGGGGCGGCGACACGACGGCGCGGTAGCTTCAGGGCGGCATCGGCGACGTGGCTCCGAGCGACGGCGATCCAGGGCGGTGGCCGATCCTGGCGAAGACGGTGAGGGGGCTCCGGCGGCGCGGTCCTCGTGCGGCGCCAGAGGTGGTCGGGGCACGATGCGGCGGGGCGCACCCGGCCGGCGGTGCCTGTGGCGGGGCGGTGAAGTTGGGGGCCGGCGAGTGCCTGGCAACGGCGAAGCTCCGGGGGGGCTGAGGGCACGGGGCGCTGAGGTGGTTGCCCCGATCCAGAAGGGGATCGGGGAGTGGGGAGTGAGCGAGGGGAGTGGGGAATCGAGGAGGGAGAAGTGGGAGGGGTTAGGGTTTCGGTCGGGTGGACCGGGGTTAAGTGGTGGGGGTGTGGGCCGGCCTGGTTGGCCCGATGGCTAGCTGGGCCAAGGCCCAGCGAGGGAGGGGATTTCCCTTTCTTTTGTCTTTATTTTACTTTTGTTTAATTTTCCTTTTTTTGTTTTTTGTTTTACTTTAGTTCCACTTTTATTTTAGTTTTGTAAACTATAAAAGCAGTCCCTAATTTAGTGTTAGCAAATAGGCTACTGCGACATAAGTTTGGGCAACTAAATAAAATAGTTTAATATTTTATTTTGTAAAAGGCATTTAACTAATTGTTTTTGTTACTGTTTAAAATATTTTTAGAGTATTAAAACCTTTTCTAAAAGTGTGGTTTCCCCACCATACTTTCCTATGCATTATTTGGCTCACCCCGAACATTTTAGTTTTAATATTTGAAAACTTTTATTGTTTGCTTGATTTTGAATTTGAATTTGAATCGATTTCAAACTAACGCGAGATTAGCAACAGTAATCGAGGTGACGTGGCATCATTAGCAGATGGTTACTGTAGCTTAATTATCCGGGCGTCACAATTCTCCTCCACTACAAGAAATCTCGTCCCGAGATTTAGGAGGGGAGCAAGGGGGAAGGGATTTGGTTACGAAATTCTAACGGGTCTTCTTGGTGTTTGGTTGCTCTTCTCGAAGAGGTCAACCCGATACGTTGATGCTTTCATTCCTCTGCTCCAGGTCATCATGATGAGGTCGTCCTCCTTTCTTCGAGAACTCCATCATACGTACAAAGGACAAGGGGTAACTTCGGAAGAACGGACCTCCTACAATGATGCGTATCTGGTAGATAACCTCAGGAAAGGTGGCAGAAAGTTACTCTTGAATCGAATCTTAAGAAAATATCGAGAGCAAAGTAAGAAGGTATCATGGGAAGTTTCAAGCGGGTAGGCAACCATTCGTTGCCTGAGAAAAATTGTGAAAGGGGTCCAAAGTAACGAGAATAAGTATTGTATCCGATACCAGAATAGACTATCTCTAGGAAGGTGGCCCATGGGTTACGTACGAAACCAAGCGCGAGGAATAACTTTCGAGACAGGCATGTACATGAGAGTCAGGTTTCGATCTTATGGAACTGTGGGTTATGGGCCCACCATGTGAGTTAAAAGCAGGAAGGGCGGTGACGTCTTGCTTGATCATGTAAGCAAGGCATGTCAGAGGATAGTCCGTCGGTTAAGTCGGCAATAACATCGGTACCAAAGGGACGAAGAGAACCATTCTCCTGCTTGTTGAAACGAGGCGGACCAATAGGCAAAGTTCTCGTCCATCGGTGGTTACCGAATGTCATCAACAATCGCAATAGGGTCTTGCGGACAGAGTGGTACAACGAGGTGTTTACACAAGCAGGGAAATATTACTGCTTATATATTATAGATCACAAGGAGGTTTAAACAAAACCAATGTAAGGAAAATGTGATCATCAGATCAAACAGAACAGTGGAAAGGATAATGTGTTTGACACATATACCAGGGGTATACCCTTCCCAAGGACAAGCAAAGTATGATACCCATGACAGGATATAATGTAGAAAACCTTTTAGGTAGGGGAGAGAAATTTCATGACATTATCCATACAACGATGTTTGGATAATTTGATTAAGAAAATTTAGCTTTGTGCTTCAAGTGTTCTTATCGATGATAGGAGTACCACATACATGCTTCGAGATAGCACTGACATGGTCTTCAAACAAAGGTCGGGCTTTGGATATACAAAGGATTCATCAGGAACAATTTATAAAGAAAGTCATTCCATTTCCTCATGGAAGAATGGTTAACCTTGCTAAAAAGGAAACTAAAACATTAGGTCCTCCGGTCAGGTGGGCTAGGCATGACATCACCTTACCGGGTCATATAAGGACCAATGATATGTCTCTTGAAAAATGTTCCAACCATCATATCTAACCAAGATTTAGATCTGATTGGTGTCAGGATACCTCAGACTCAGGATGCCTGAGAAGAAAAGGTGCAACACAATTGACGAGACGACATTGTAAGATTCTTGGGAAATGTACTATGGTAGCGAGTTCCGAAACAAGAGTTCATCATTAAAACCAAGGAGAGGATGAAGAGATGGCTGATGAACTCAGCGACAATTCATTGAGATTTTCAAAAGATGGATTTCCACACTTATGTGAACAAGGAGATAACATTTGTCGGATCAAATGATATAAGGATGTATGCTCGAGGAAAACATACACAATAAGCATTGGTTGAAAAGTGCACCCAAAATATGGCCTTAGGTAGCATGACCAATGTTAGAAAGGTGATTCAACAACCAATAGTCTAAGAATGAATTATCGACCATTAACTTGAAAGCAATAGGGTTTCTAGAAACACGAACAAGTTTGTGTTGAACGGAAGGCAATAAAGTGGTCGATGATAACACAAATCATCGAGGGCAAGGAGGGTACTTCTCATCATGAATTCAATTGATATCCTGGAAGGGGTCAAAATGTTGATGATGATCACGACACATTTGTCGAGAGGTTTCATGAGGATGTAATCGATCAGCGATGACATCAAGTCAAAGGAATGATGAAGTAAGAGGTCAATGGAAGCACAGATACGACACAAACTCGAAATCAAGCTTGCTTTTCAAGGTGAAATGATATGATAAGGAAAATCGACGTAAGCTTAGCTCATCGTCGAAGTGGTGCTCCGAGAATAAGGACCAGGTAGCACAGTTAAAATCACCACGACAATGATATAGCCATACAGGCTAGGAATGGCGTGGTCGGGTACAAACTCGTACTTAAAGAAGATTATCAAGTGTCGTTGAACCGTAGTGCAGGCTCGGTTCAGTTATCGGTGTTTTTGAGTGTTTAATGACTCAGAGCCCATGAAAAATTGGAATCAGTGAAAATGTAGAACTTGATGAAGAACTCATAAGGGGTCATGTAGTACTTGATATTATCGAGGTACCATGGTGTAATACTCGACGGAAGATTAAAGTACAGGTAGGACTGGTGTATTGATCCACAGAAGACAAGTGCTTAAACTTGTCCGTGAAATGGGGTCAAAGAAGAACATATGGTCGAAACCACGATTGCAAAAGGCCGGATCCCGGATATAAGAACTTATACCAAGGGAAAAATTTAATTTAAGAGAAGCTTTAATGATAAGATCTACAATGTGTCCATGGGCATGAACACAAAGTTCAAGGTCGACTCCCACTTCTTCAATGCATAACCTTTCATTCACTGCTCTAGATAAAAATGATTTCAGTGTCAAAACCTACCTAATGAATTACCAGAGGAGTATGACCCGTGAAAACTTTCGGGTTCACACAGATTAAGGAAGGCATAATGTTCAACCCATCGGGATATCTTAGAAATATATACCACAAGTTTCAAGAGTAAATATCACAAGCTCGAAAGTAGAGCATTGTTCAAAAGCAGATGATACAATTTACCAAAGGCATTATATACCCATGGAAAGGCTCTCAAGGTTATTCAATATGAAGGACACTGTTGGATAAAATCCAACAAAGGAACCGATGGTCCACAAGGGATCTGATGTGAGCATCGGTACTCAACCAGAGGAAGAAGAATGCACGGGCATCATATTATAGAACATCTGAACAATTCGATGCTTATATAACAAAGGAATTATGATTTCCAAAACAAAGGATCAGAAGCAGATGCTCTGATCAAGGATGGATAAGTTGGATAGACCAGAGGCACAATTGACGACAAATAGTTTGGTCGAGAACCAGCTCATGTTCAAAAATGATGTCTGAGCTGGAAAGATAATTTAGAAGGGTTGATAGATGATTGTGTGCATTCGTACACATGTTGAATCAATAGGATCAAAATGACGGTGTCAAAAGATACTAGTGAATATTGCCAGATATATGGGAAGCATCCATGATGCAAGTAGACAAGTATTTCCAGAGCAATAAGCTACTAAGGATTTTTTTTTGGAGGATCGAATAGTATTTCGAAGACCATTGTGAAACACATGAAGAACTGGGGGATGAGCGGATACTTGATAAGTGCGAGAATTATCCATAGGGGTATTCAGGTGACAAAGAACAGCAAGGCAGTAAGCTCAAAGGATTATCCAAACAACGACGAGTATTTCGGGGTATCTTGTAATAACAAGACCAACTGGGGATGAATGTAAGAATAACAATTGCAAGTAGTTACCCATAAGGGTTGACGATGGAAGGGGAATTGCAAACGTGATGAACACAAGTTCTCTGGTTAACAGCGGAGAGTATCTTCAGGGTCTTCACGCGCAGCAGACGATCATCAGTAATAAGGGTCTCTCCGGGTGAAAGTGATAACGAGATCCTAATGTTAGACTTAGCAAAATTTCATTTAACCAGAATAGAAGAGAGTTTAGAGTCCCAGAGTAAGGATCGAGGAGTAAAAGATCCTAATACCACCCAGATGGCGACGTGGGCCCGTAAGGCACACAACCATGTTAGTAAAAGTTTTGCAACGTCTAGACTCGACTTCGGCCAAGGAGTTGGAAGGGGGATTCCTACAGGCAGTCGGCTCTGATACCAACTTGTGACGCCCCCGATTTAATCGTACACTAATCATACACGCAAACATGTACGATCAAGATCAGGGACTCACGGGAAGATATCACAACACAACTCTACAAATAAAATAAGTCATACAAGCATCATATTACAAGCCAGGGGCCTCGAGGGCTCGAATACAAGAGCTCGATCATAGACGAGTCAGCGGAAGCAACAATATCTGAGTACAGACATAAGTTAAACAAGTTTTCCTTAAGAAGGCGAGCACAAACTGGGATACAGATCGAAACAGGCGCAGGCCTCCTGCCTGGGATCCTCCTAACTACTCCTGGTCGTCGTCAGCGGGCAGCACGTAGTAGTAGGCACCTCCGGTGTAGTAGGAGTCGTCGACGAAGGTGGCGTCTGGCTCCTGGGCTCCAACATCTGGTTGCGACAACCAGGTAGAAGGGATAGGGGGAAAAGAGGGAGAAAGCAACCGTGAGTACTCATCCAAAGTACTCGCAAGCAAGGAGCTACACTACATATGTATGCATTGGTATAAACTGGAACAAGGCTATTATAGGTGGACTGGACTGCAGAAAGCCGGAATAAGAGGGGGATAGCTAGTCCTTTCGAAGACTACGCTTCTGGCAGCCTCCGTCTTGCAACATGTAGAAGAGAGTAGACTGAAGTCCTCCAAGTATCATCGCATAGCATAATCCTAACTGATGATCCTCCCCTCGTCGCCCTGTGAGAGAGCGACCATCGGTTGTATCTGGCACTTGGAAGGGTGTGTTTTATTAAGTATCCGATTCTAGTTGTCATAAGGTCAAGGTACAACTCCAAGTCGTCCTGTTACCGCAGATCACAGCTATTCGAATAGATTAACTTCCCTGCAGGGGTGCACCACATAACCCAACACGCTCGATCCCATTTGGCCGGACACACTTTTCTGGGTCATGCCCAGCCTCGGAAGATCAACACGTCGCAGCCCTACCTAGGCACAACAGAGAGGCCAGCACGCCGGTCTAAACCTAAGCGCACAGGGGTCTGGGCCCATCGCCCATAGCACACCTGCACGTTGCGTACGCGGCCGGAGAGCAGACCTAGCAACCTCCATTACAAAGGAAGTCACGTTACGCGGTCCAACCCGGCGCGCGCCGCTCAGTCGCTGGCGTCACGAAGTGCTTCGGCTGATACCACGACGTCGAGTGCCCATAACTGTCCCCGCGTAGATGGTTAGTGCGTATAGGCCAGTAGCCAGACTCAGATCAAATACCAAGATCTCGTTAAACGTGTTAAGTATCCGCGAACGCCGACTAGGGCCAGGCCCACCTCTCTCCGGTGGTCTCAACCTGCCCTGTCGCTTCGCCTCAAAGTAACCGTCGGGGGCCGTCGGGAACCTAGGCCCACCTCTACCTGGATGGAGCCACCTGCCCCTTCAGCCCCCATCTCTGAACAGTATCACAGGTAATGTAACTGTGTAAAGTATATGGTATATGCCCGTGATCACCTCCCGAAGTGATCACGACCCAGTAGTATAGCATGGCAGACGGACAAGAGTGTAGGGCCACTGATGGAACACTAGCATCCTATACTAAGCAGTAGGATAGCAGGTAATGGTAACAACAGTAGTAGCAAGGACAGGCTATGCATCATGATAGGAATAACGGAAAGCAGTAACATGCTACACTACTCTAATGCAAGCAGTATAGAGAAGAGTAGGCGATATCTGGTGATCAAAGGGGGGGCTTGCCTGGTTGCTCTGGCAAGAGAGAGGGGTCGTCAACACCGTAGTCATACGGGGTAGCAGCGGCGTCGGTCTCGGTGTCTAGCGAGAGAAGAGGGGGAAGAAACAATAAATATAATGCAAGCATATGCATAGTGATGCATGACATGACAAGTAACGGCGTTAGAGGTGCCCTAACGCGGTAGTAGGTGATACCGGTGAAGGGGGATGACATCCGGGAAAGTATCCCCGGTGTTTCGCGTTTTCGGACCGGGGAACCGGAGGGGGAAAGTTGCGTGTTCGCTATGCTAGGGATGTGTGGTGGATAAACGGGCTGCGTATCCGGATTCGTCTCGTCGTTCTGAGCAACTTTCATGTACAAAGTATTTTCATCTGAGCTAAGAATTATTTTATATTAATTTTTAAATATTTTAAATCATTTTCTAGAAATTAGCCTAATTAAATTAATTTAGAAATTGCAATTATGATGTCAGCGTGACATCAGCATGATGTCAGCGTGACATCAGCATGATGTCAGCAGGACCAAAGGTCGACTAGGTCAACCCTGCAGGTGGGTCCTGTTCACCATAGTCTCAGGTTAATTTAACATGGTTAATTCATTTAACTAAATGATTAGGTTAAATAGACATTATTAATTAAGTTAATTAATTAATTAACCAATTATATTATTTTCCTTTTTTTAACGTTCCACAGGGGCGGGCCCCACATGCCAGTGGCCTAGGAGGCCACTAGAGCGGGCGCTAGCGGGCATGCTGGTGCGGGCGCCCGGACTGGGTTCGGCCTTCAGTGCCACGAGATGGGAGGACGCCGGGGCGGCGCCGGCCGGCGCCGACGTGGCAGCGGCGAGGTCGCGAGGCTGTGGTGATGCGGGCGTTGTCGGGGCGCCGGGACGGTGCGTTGGGGCGGACGAGGCGAGGCCGGGGCGTAGGTAGGGCGGCGCGCTTGCAGGAGAGCAGGGGTCGACGGAGGTGAGCAGCGACGCAAGCGGTTGCGGCGGGTGGAGCTGGCAAGGCGCGGGCGAGGTCGGGCGCGCGTGCGTCAGCGCGGGAGACGGACAGCAGGGGCGCAGCTGTGGGCGCGTTCAGGGGCACAGGGGTGGTGCACGTGCGCGTACGCGCGGTGGCCAGGCCCGACGAGCGGCATCGCGGGACGAAGAAGAGGACGGGGCGCGAGGCAACCATGGGCGCGGGCTGGCCATGGGGACGCGAGCGCGGTCGCGGCCTTGGCCGAAGCCGTGAGTGCGAGGGGAAGAGGAGGAGAGGTTGGGGCTCACGGCGTGATGTAGGGAACTGGCAGCGGCTCGGGGAGGAGTCAGGGAAGCGAGATCCAGCGACGGGCGGCGACACGACGGCGCCGTAGCTTCAGGGCGGCGTCAGCGACGTGTCTCCGAGCGACGGCGATCCGGGGCGGTGGCCGATCCTGGCGAAGACGGTGAGGGGGCTCCGGCGGCGCGGTCCTCGTGCGGCACCAGAGGTGGTCGGGGCACGATGCGGCGGGGCGCACCCGGCCAGCGGTGCCTGCGGCGGGGCGGTGTAGTTGGGGGCCGGCGAGTGCCTGGCAACGGCGAAGCTCCGGGGGGGCAGAGGGCACGGGGCGCTGAGGTGGTTGCCCCTATCCAGAAGGGGATCGGGGAGTGGGGAGTGAGCGAGGGGAGTGGGGAATCGATGAGGGAGAAGTGGGAGGGGTTAGGGTTTCGGTCGGGTGGACCGGGGTTAAGTGGTGGGGGTGTGGGCCGGCCTGGTTGGCCCGATGGCTAGCTGGGCCAAGGCCCAGCGAGGGAGGGGATTTCCCTTTCTTTTGTCTTTATTTTACTTTTGTTTAATTTTCCTTTTTTTGTTTTCTGTTTTACTTTAGTTCCACTTTTATTTTAGTTTTGTAAACTATAAAAGCAGTCCCTAATTTAGTGTTAGCAAATAGGCTACTGCGACATAAGTTTGGGCAACTAAATAAAATAGTTTAATATTTTATTTTGTAAAAGGCATTTAACTAATTGTTTTTGTTACTGTTTAAAATAATTTTAGAGTATTAAAACCTTTTCTAAAAGTGTGGTTTCCCCACCATACTTTCCTATGCATTATTTGGCTCACCCCGAACATTTTAGTTTTAATATTTGAAAACTTTTATTGTTTGCTTGATTTTGAATTTGAATTTGAATTGATTTCAATCTAACGCGAGATTAGTAACAGTAATCGAGGTGACGTGGCATCATTAGCAGATGGTTACTGTAGCTTAATTATCCGGGCGTCACAGCGGGCCAGATTCACCACGGGTAGTTAATGGGCCAAGAGTTACAAATGGCCTCGTATGGGCCGAAAGACATCATGGGCCATACATGGGTTGGAAGTTACAATGGGCTGGAATCATATTGGACGGCCCACATGAAGCTACTGGGCTTAATTCCGATAGGCCATAACGGCCGTGAGTTAGCGGGTCGTAAATGGGCTATATACGAACATGCCGTTAACATGCTTTCCATGGGCCGACCCGTTACCTTTTGACCAAGTTAAACGGGCCAGCCTTTTCACCGGAATGGGCCTCTATTGGGCCATGCCATGTGTCGACGTATCATAGGCGCCTCCTGTCCAATGAACGGACGACATCTGTCCCAACGGTGAGCCAACACGTGTTTCCTCCGGCCAATGACAATTTTACACGTGGAAAATCCTCATTGATCCAGGCTCTTAACGGGTTATCAGATCCAAAACTGGAGCCGATAGCTTAATGGCGACCCGTTACGGTGGATGCCACCTATTGGTCACCCTTGACGAAAGCACTTCTATGACGTGCGATTTATCATTGTGGAAGTGGACACTTCCGTGATGATAATTTTGGTAATGTCATGGAACACTTTTATGACAGCACTGGTGTCGGTGTCAAAACCGGCGGATCTCGGATAGGGGGTCCCGAACTGTGCGTCTAAGGCACATGGTAACAGGAGGCAGGGGACACGATGTTTTACCCAGGTTCGGGCCCTCTTGATGGAGGTAAAACCCTACGTCATGCTTGATTAATATTGATGATATAAGTAGTACAAGAGTAGATCTACCACGAGATCAGAGAGGCTAAACCCTAGAAGCTAGCCTATGGTATGATTGTATGTTATTGTGTCCCACAGACTAAAACCCTCCAGTTTATATAGACACCGGAGGGGCCTAGGGTTACACAAGGTCAGTTACAAAGGAGGAGATATCCATATCCGTACTGCCTAGCTTGCCTTCCACGCCTAGTAGAGTCCCATCCGGACACGAGACGAAATCTTCAATCTTGTATCTTCATAGTCCAACAGTCCGGCCAAAGGATATAATCCGGCTGTCCGGAGACCCCTAATCCCGGACTCCCTCAGTAGCCCCTGAACCAGGCTTCAATGACAATGAGTCCGGCGCGCAGTGTTGTCTTCGGCATTGCAAGGCGGGTCCTCCTCCGAACATATCACAGAAGAGTTTGAATAGCAGGATAGTGTCCGATCCTGGAAAATAAATTCCACATACCACCGTAGAGAGAATAATATTTCCACAAATCATAATCTGCTGACACGCTTTGGCAATGTGACGTCAGGCCATGGCTCGGTGATTATTCGAACTGTTTTTCTTCAACCAGCTCGACACATAACGCGAGGCAGTTTGTTGACACGTCTTGTCAAAGCAGAGATCGTGTTCCCCTAATTACGGGATTCTCATAAATACGGTCGTGGGTAACCCAACCGTGCCTAGGACTCCTAGATTTTAGGCAAGTCCCAAACGGCCACTACGAGGACGCTTGATATTCACCCTCTTTATAAAGGGACAAGGCTTTTACTTTTTCCCCTCCCGTGCTCAATCGAATCCTTCCCCCGCCTCGAGTTCTAACACCCAAAGCCCAGGTCAGGTGCTTCGGACCTTCAATCATGTCCGGATCTAGACTTCAAGGCCGGTGGATGCTCTCCTCTATTATGGAAGAGGATATCAAGAAGTTGAGGGAGGCCAGATACCTGACCGCCGAGGTTTCGCATCGGCTGCCTGCCCGAGGGCAGGTCGTCCGTACTCCCGAACCCAACAAGAACGTTGTGTTCATCTCCCACTTCCTCCGAGGCCTAGGCCTCACCCTGGATCCCTTTGTTAGGGGTTTGATGTTCTATTACGGGCTAGATTTCCACGATCTAGCCCCGGACTCCTTTCTCCACATCTCGGCATTTATTGTCGTATGTGAGGCCTTCCTCCGCATTACCCCTCACTTCGGCCTGTGGCTCAAGACCTTTGACGTGAAGCCGAAGATGGTCGAGGGGCAGCACGTAGCGTGCGGAGGCGCATTAGTAACTAAAATCGCTGGAGCTCCATGGCCAAAGGGTTCCTTTCGAGAGGTGTCCGGATTATGGCAGCGGGAGTGGTTTTACATCACAGCTCCCAGAAGTGCCAAGTGGGTGGCCGCCCCCGCTTTCCGCTCGGGCCCTCCACCACAACTGATGTCATGGATTAGCAGAGGGCTGAGCTGGGGTCCAGCCAAGGACGTGCCTATACTGCAAAGCCGCATTCAATATCTCTTCGACGGAGATTTCAGTCTGGTTACAGTGGTGCAAGTCATGCTGGTTCGTCGAGTCCAGCCTTGCAAACGCCGGCCCCTCCGCATGTGGGAGTTCAACCCAGAAGGGCCGCGCACTATTCAGAATTTCCTCGGCCTGACGCATGAGGAGATGTACAAATCATTCTTCGGACCCCAAATAGAGTGTCCGGATACTACCGAGGACGTGGGCCTGAGAAGCAACCGTACCGCCGACCATGTAAATAATCCTCTAGCCGAATACACCGTCTTTCATTTACCATGACGTCATTCTGAGAAATTTCTCTTTGACTAGGACTGGCTAACAAAGGCGAAGATGATTCGGTGTTCGGCCCCCCTTCCCAAGGGTTTGGAGAATCTGGTACTGGACAAGATGCTCGAGCTAGCACCTTGCCTGGAGCCCTCAAAGGAAGATAAAGGGGGGGATAATGAGGTCGAAAGCGGGCTCCCATCGCTACCAATTCCAACCGAGGGAATGAGCGCCTCTGTGAAGGAGGATAACCAAGGGGGAAAATCTGACCTTCTCTCGCTTCGGGGAAGGAAGAGGACTGCCTCTGAAGATCTGGAAACCAAGGCTTCCAAACGGGAGAAGAAGTCTCCACCAGAGGGTCCTGCCTTGGAGGGTGCTTTTGCCGCACAAAGTCCGCGCGGGGATCAGCCCTCTAACGAGCTGTAAGTGGTCAAAAAATACTTAATAATAAAGATATTCTACCTTACTTCCGAGGAAAATAACCGAAGCGTTTATCTCATAGTTCGGATCTTAGCCCTTCTCAACGGAGCTCGTCTTCAGGGGACCTTCTTCCGGAGATGATGGAGAGCGAAACGCCTCCCCCGGACTCCCCCGCTCAAGAAGCGGGAGACCTTGAAGTGTCATCACGGAGGGCCTCTCTAGATCCGGTGAGGCTAGAAGATAATCCTATAGTCACCCGAAGTCCCCAGCATCCGGCTCTTAAAGAGAGCAAACAAAAGAGTCCGACGCCGTCTGGTATGCGGTCAGACGCACTGAGGGATCTGCTAAGGTGGGCGACCATCTCGGAAGAACACCGTACATTGATGGGTACGGTGATGGAAAGGATTTCATCCGCCGAAAGCGGGTTGCATGACGCCTTTATGAGTCTACTGACGGGCTTTGAGGTACGTAAAATGATGTATATTTGTGATGGTACCGCACATTTTTAGGTGTGCTCTGTGTAGATAGTAGCCCCTGAGACTCTGGTTGTCGCCGAGAATGGCGGCAAACAGAGGATCGTAGTCCCTGGTAATAACCATACCGCTTTATGTGCAGGTGATGGAAGCCCCAGTGGCTGCTGGACTAATGAGTTTGCCGAACTAAAGCGGCAACTGGATGCGGCAGATGCCGACATTGAGCTTGTTAACAAGCGGCTTGACGAGGCACAGGGTAAGTAATGTTTTTCCGGGCAATGTCACATAGTAAGAGCAGCGTGATGCCAGTATCTTTAATATGTTGTGACTGCTGATGGAGCTGCCGCCGTGGAGACCCTTCGGGCGAAACTTGCCCGAGCCAACGAACAAACAAGGATTAGTAATGCAGCCGCTTTAAAGGCGGCCGAAGAGTTAAGATCCGAGAAGGCTGCGCATTGCGAGAGCAAATAAAAGATGGCCAAGATGGCTGTAAAGTTAAAAGGCACTGCCGACCGTTGCCGGTTCCTTGAAGAAGAAAACCGAGCGAAGGCGACAGACCTTGAAAAGGCCACGATGGCGGCCAAAGACAGCCGCTCTGCCATGAGGGCAAAGAAGGAAGAGCTGCGTGAAGCTGGTGATATTGTGGCTGGGAAGCCCTTTTTGCTGCGCAGGAAGTTCGGAGATCCACGGTATGCCCCTCTGGATCGGCTGTGGAGTTCGGAAGACGCATATCTGGATTTGACGGCGAGTACGGTCGATGCGGCTGAATACTTCCGAGATCAAACATATCCTAAAGTGGACAAGCTATTCTGGTCGCAGTTTAACGTTCCAGAGCATCCTCTTCCACTAACTGATCAACTTGCCGAATGGAACGAACTCAATAGATTGTCCGGACTCGCCATGAGGTCCGTCGTAGATCATCTGTGGTCGGAAAAGCCGAAGCCGAACAACTATTTCAGCTTAGTGCAATAGTTCCTTGGTGCGGTGCCGCGCATCAATGCGATGAAGAGGTCGGCGTGCATTAAAGGCTTGCGGATGGCCCTTGCCCGTGTCAAAGCATACTGGGCGGAGATGGATGCTACCACTGTTGCCGCGCAGGGATCGGCCATAGGCCGAGTGGCTGCCGAGCACTACTTTGAAGAAGTTCTTGAGGGTGCTCATTTGATAGAGGCCCAGTGCTCGAAGAATATTATGTTTGAGTGACATGTATTCCCATTGTAAAAACAATGTTTATCAAATTTATTAAGGCTGCATTTATACTTTTGCCTGAAAGTAATATGATGCCTCCTGTGCGGCCGTTTATGTATATATGTATATAACCTGAAAGATTGCAGTCATCGGCTTCAGCCCCCACGCATATAATGCGGGGGTGTTCGCAGAAGACGTGTGTTCACACTTAATCCAACGTCTTGGTCCTTATAAGGAGGTGATAGCGCAGCGAACTAGGCAACCAGACTATAATGCTTTAACACTTTCACTTAGCCATAGGAGTTTGACGGTGGGGCTACTATATAGCCCCTGGTGGCTCCGCACTATCCCGAATTCGGGGTGCTTACATGCCTGGCCGGGAAACGGCCCTTCGTTAAGGCGGAGGAATTCTAACATTCCGATGGGTCATCGAGTGGTTGATCAGTCTCACGCTATATCATGATAGTCAGTTTTCGGCTTTCTCTACTGAGGTGCTCGTCCAGATGAACCGGGGCACAATCGCAGTAGTTCTCCTGGTGCTGCCTTAGCCGATAGAGCGGAACGTAAGGCAGCAAAACACAGGAGCCGGGCAAACCCAACATTTGACCAAAGACATGATTCGGAGCTGATGCATATAAGGCCAAACTTGCGACGCCGAACACTCCCTAAGGTATTCGGTCTTTTATGCTATAAACCGGGCCTAAACAGTGCCCTTTGTAAGAAGCCCCTGGTGTCCAGGTACGTGCAATATTCTGACGTGGCCACATGCCAAGATGTCAGCATACTTCTCAATAGTACTGAGAATCCGAAGGATGTGTATCAACAAGAGACAGTAAGAAAGGTTTACGCAGGGTCTTAATCTAAAAAGAATCCTTGGAACGGGTCCCTGCTGCACGTCTGCGCCTGTGTCTCCATTGTGCTGTATCCTGGACGGGTGTAGCACGATGGTCATCTGTATAAGAGAGGAACTTAGGTGAAAAGTTGTCGTGCAAAAATGTAGGTTATATTGAAGAAACCATGTACAATTCAAGATGAGTAAAAATTGCCACTTGTCTATGCGTGTTGAGCCCCTTGTATTTGTAATAGGGGTATGGCCATCAAACCTGTATGGATTACATATAGCTGCGTCGGACTCGTCTAACCGTGTCCGTAGTCTTGACGACCTATCAAATGCTTTAGCTGGTGAGGCCATTTTAGTGTGCGGCTGCCAAGGCAGCCGCACTCTCTTCGGCATGCAGGGATCGCTCAATATTTCCATTTACTGTAATGATGCCACATGGACTGGGCATCTTAAGCATGAGGGAAGCGTAATGCGGTATTGCATTAAAGCGAGCAAAAGCTTCGCGTCCAAGTAGTGCTTGATAGCCACTTTGGAACGGAGCAATGTGGAAGGTTAAATTTTCGCTATGGAAGTTATCGGGGAAGCCGAATATAACCTCTAGTAGCAGGGAGCCCGTGCAATGAGCCCCTGGGCCGGGCGTTACTCCTTTAAAGGTAGTATTGTTGTGGCAAATTTTCGTTGGGTCTATCCCCATCTTGCGGATTGTATCCTGATATATCAGGTTTAGACTGCTGCCACCGTCCATAAGGACTCGTGTGAAGTGGTATCCGTCAATTATTGGATCTAATACCAAGGCAGCCCATCCTGCACGCCGGATACTTGCTGAGTAATACCGATGGTCGAAAGTGATCGGTTGGGATGGCCAGTGGCAGGACCCCGCGGTGATAGGCCCTTGGGCATATTTCTCTGGGAGTGCCACTTTGTTTCTCCCCTTGATCACGTGTAACACATGTACTATTTTGACTTCTGGTGGAAATTTCTTTTGCTCCCCAGTGTCTTGCTTGAGAGGCTCATCCTCGTCTTCGCTTGGTGTATCCTCCCCCTTGTGTATGGCGTTGAGCTTGCCAGACTGCTTGAAGATCCAACATTCTCTGTGGGTATGATTTGCAGGTTTATCGGGGGTGCTATGGATCTGACATATTTGGTCCAGAATTTTGTTTAGGCTGGACAGTTCATCTCTGGCGCCTTTAGAGGGCGGCTTTTGCTGACCTGGCCGAGAGCTTTTGAATCCGGCGTTTACCGCCATGCTCTTCCGGTTGTCTTCTTTATTCCAGCGCTTATTATTTTTGCTGCGTCGTGATTTCCCGTTTCCATCTCTAACTTCGGATGTACTTGGGTCACTGGTGCTGCATCGGGCTAGCCAGCTGTCCTCGCCCGCGCAAAAGCGGGTCATGAGGCTTGTTAATACTGCCATTGTTCTCGGCTTTTCTTGGCTGAGGTGTCTGGCAAGCCATTCGTCTTGGACGCTGTGTTTAAAAGCTGCCAAGGCTTCGGCTTCTGGACAGTCTACTAATTGGTTCTTTTTAGTAAGAAACTTGTTCCAAAGCTTTCAGGCTGACTCTCCGGGCTATTGAGTTATATGACTTAAGTCGTCCGCATCCGAAGGTCAGACATAAGTCCCTTGAAAATTTGCCCGAAAAGCATCTTCGAGCTCTTCCCAGCTTCCAATGGAGCTTTCGGGGAGGCTTTTGAGCCAGTGCTGAGCTGGCCCTTTGAGCTTGAGGGGTAAGTACTTGATGGCATGGAGATCATCTCCTCGAGCCATATGGATATGGAGGATATAGTCCTCAATCCAGACCCCAGGGTCTGTTGTTCCGTCGTATGCCTCTATGTTTACGGGTTTGAATCCCTCTGGAAATTCATGGTCCAGCACCTCGTCGGTGAAACATAAGGGGTGTGCCGCACCCCTGTATCTGGGTGTACCGTGATGTTCGGATGTTTGTTGTGTTGCATTGTATGCTGGAGCGCGCTTTGCGTGGTCCATAGATGGATCTGGTTGCGCCGTCTTTTTGATGCGAGCCCTCGCGTGGATCGCGTATTGGCTTATGTGCGGTGTTGTTTGCCGCTCTATGTTGGCCGTGAGGTCGTCTATCCGGCCAGATGGCCATTTTAATTTTTGGTTGCGGGGGATCTAAGGCCTCCTCATCGAATTCAGGTAGCAACTTCTGCTTCGGGTAGCTCTTGGTGGGGCGATTACCGCCGTACTTCGCTGCTGTGTTGAGTACTTTACTCCATCTGATTCTGAGTGTGTCTTGCGCAGCCTTGAGCCTTTGCTTATGCTTTTTTAGACTCCTCGCGGTGGCAACAAGCCTTTGACGGGCATTCTGTTGCTCCGGGTGTCCGTCCGGTGTGATGTCGTCTAGACTATTATCTTTGACAGAGTCGGGTTGTTCGGTTTGATTCTCCGTGTTGCCGTGGTCCGGTGATTGTTCACCCTGCTCTAAGGCTGGGTCTATATGATCGTTGTTTCTGCCAAGGCGGGATTTGGGGCGGCGCTTACACCGCCGCTTTGACTGCTTCTCGAGGGGACAACCCTCTGTTGCGTCCTTCCGTTCCTCGTCATCATCTTCTTTTGGTGCGCCACCATGTATACATCATGTGATGAAGTGGGCGTCCAGTGCCCTGTGGGCAGTGGTTCCTGTTCGCCTCCTGCATCATCGTCCATATCATCGATGTCTTTGGAGTCAAAGTCGAGCATGTCGGTTAAGTCATCGATAGTGGCTACTAAGTGGGTGGTGGGTGGGTGGCGAATTTCTTCGTCATCCGCATCCCAATCCTGCCGGACATAGTTCGGCCAGGACTCTCCTGACAAGGAAAGAGACTTTAATGAATTCAGTACGTCACCGAACGGTGAGTGCTGAAAGATATCCGCGAAGGTGAACTCCATGACTGGCGCCCAGTCGGATTTGATAGGCACGGACGCAGGCGGTTCGGAGTCCGTGGCCGGGGAAGGATCCGGCAGCTTGGCAACACGGCTCTCATGAAGAGTAAGGTCGATATTCGGCTCGATCGTCGCTGAGGGTAAGGCCTCCGTGGCGGGGTCCATCCACCCGTCCATGGACGACGCAACCAGCTCCGAATTGAGGGTCGGAGCGGCTGCCGGTGCGATCTTCTGAACACTGTCTGATGGTAGAGCTAAATCGTACCCATCGTGACCGCGCGACGCACAAGGCAGAGGCTCGAATCCATCGAACATCAAGTCTCCGCGGATATCTGCCATGTTGTTTAAGCTTCCAAACCTGACCTGGCGGCCAGGGGGCGTAACTTTCAATCTGCTCCAGATGGCCAAGCGAGTTGGCCCGCAGTGCGAAGCCGCCGAATACAAAAATCTGTCCGGGGAGAAAAGTCTCACCCTGGGCTGCATCGCTATCGATGATAATAGGAGCCATCAAGCCTAACGGCGACGACACAAAGGAACTCTTAATGAAAGCACCAATGTCGGTGTCAAAACCGGCGGATCTCGGGTAGGGGGTCCCGAACCGTGCGTCTAAGGCGGATGGTAACAGGAGGCAGGGGACACGATGTTTTACCCAGGTTCGGGCCCTCTTGATGGAGGTAAAACCCTACGTCCTGCTTGATTAATATTGATGATATGAGTAGTACAAGAGTATATCTACCGCAAGACCAGAGAGGCTAAACCCTAGAAGCTAGCCTATGGTATGATTGTATGTTATGGTGTCCTACGGACTAAAACCCTCCAGTTTATATAGACACTGGAGGGGGCTAGGGTTACACAAGGTCGGTTACAAAGGAGGAGATATCCATATCCGTACTGCCTAGCTTGCCTTCCATGCCAAGTAGAGTCCCATCCGGACATGAGACGAAGTCTTCAATCTTGTATCTTCATAGTCCAACAGTCCAGCCAAAGGATATAATCCGGCTGTCCAGAGACCCCTAATCCCGGACTCCCTCAACTGGTATGACTATCTTGATTCTGTCATAAAATCTTCATGGATGTACATGCATGACAGAAAACGTGACCTACCGTGACAAAGACGTATCATCGCGGAAGTCTATTTTTTGTAGTGGGAGGCCGAGCTGAAAACCCTTCACGACGAGCACACCACCCGCGCGCGCCAGCTCGAGGAGCAGGAGGAGAAGCTATAGAACCGGGAAGCTGCGGTCGCCAACGGTGACACCGAGAAGGAGCAGGTAGCCTGGGAGCAGGCTTCGGAGCACAGCCACCTGGACAAGCTGAAGGAGGAGGTGGAGGCGGTCCAGGCATCCCACGCCAAGCTTGTCTCTGACGACAAAGCCTGGCTAGAGGCCAGGGAGAAGCACCTCACTGCTACTGAGAAGACGGCCGCCGTGGAGCGCGCCGCCTTCGACTCCCTCGAGCTGAGGTCCCGCAAGGCGTTGCAGGATCTCTACGGGAGCGAGCATAAGGAGCCATTGGTGACTTCGGAGGAAGGCCATCGTCGTTGGAGTGGGCCCCATGGTGGAGGGGAGGCCCGTGCGCTTTCCACCTCAGCCATGACGCGCGTCTTTAGCCACCTTTATCTCCGGGACACCAGCTTCGACCTCGGTGCCTTGCTCGAGCTCGTGGACCCCGAGTCCTATACCGCCACTACCGAGGCCGTGAAGGATAGGGTGGAGGCCCTGCTATGGAAGTTCCTCACCATCGACTCCGTGACCGTGGCTGATGGCAAGGGTGTCACCGCCGATTCCGTGACCGTGGCTAACAGCAAGGGCGGCAGCGAAGTCGTCAACGATAGAGCTTCCCACGCGGGCGATGGCGGCGTCCAAGGTTGAAGGAGAGGCTTGATGGCTCAATGGTGGCGCTCCCCTCTGTTCAAATCCTGAAACATGTATTGTGCCTTGTGGAGGCGTAAGAACTTGTGCGTGGTACCCTTAAGAGACAATATGTTTTGTAATAACTTGCAAAGGTTCTGTGATTTCCTTTCTGTTTGCTTTGGTGTTCTGCGTCGGTAGGGCCTGGCCTCGCGCATACCTTAGCTGCCGTTGGATCGTCCGGATCGCCAGGATGAGACCAAAGGGTGAAGGGCTACATGACTAGTTAGGCTCCTGAGTCACGATGCTCAGGAGTCCCCCTTGACGTACAAACAATGCTTGGCAAGGAGATGCGAGAGTGGGTCTTACCGTTCTGCGTCGGCAGGGCCCAGCCCCGCGCATATCTTAGCCATCGTTGGGTCGTCCGGATCACCAGGACGAAACCAAGGGGTGAGGGGCTACGTGACCAGTTAGGCTCCTGAGTCGCGATGCTCAGGAGTCCCCCTTGATGTACGAACAGACCTCCATACCTTTCCTTGCCGAGGTCCCGCTCGGGAGGGGCGCGCGAAGACTAGGTCTGAGGGACCTGGCAGGGCGGCGTACACTAGGTGTAGCCTGAGTGTAGCCCCCGTGGCCAGCCCCCTCACGTGACTCTCCTGAAGGGAAAGCATTGCAATGAGGATGAACACCGAGCCTGGCGGCTCCATGAGGTTATTGTGGTCGTGTGGCCGCCCTCAGTTGTTTATCACCAGCGCGAAGCATGGCGCTTCTACTCTTACACAGGCATAGCTGCTCCTCGACTGTGTTGACTGCCAGTGCGGAGCATGGTGCTTCCACTGGTGCATGGGTGGGGGCTCCCTCTGAGTGGAGCCCCTAAGATGTGTACAGCCCCGCCCTGACACGTGGCTTGCACGATAGGGCTAGAGGAGGTGTGTATGGGCACTCATGAGCCAGCGCGGGACTCATGAGGCCCTACCTCAAGGGAGGTTGCGCCTGAATTTGATTCGGAACACTTGTGGTAGCCCTGTGAGATGGTTAGGCGACCTGCGCCGAATAAATCTCCTGAGGTTATCGCTTGAGAAGGCAAAAACACCAACGACCCCAAGAGGTGACGTGAACGGGGCCGGCCCGCCAGACAGAGCTCAACCATTCGGTTTGTCGACGCTGCAGGGATGGACCCGAGCACAAACGTCGTGCCCGGTCTTCTCATGCAAATGTCCTGAAGAAAGGCAACTGGCGCGTGGCTCCCGCGGTGGCGAGGTACTGGGTCACACGCCCTAACTGACCCGCCCCCGATTAGCTCATGCGAGAACAAGGCACCAAGGACCATGGGAGGTGACGTGCACGGGAGCTGGCCCGCAAGCCAGAGCTCAACCACTTGGGTTTAGCGACACTACAGGGACAGACCCGAGCACACACGCCGTGCCAGTCCTTAATCATGAGGCGGTCATGGGTGGGCTTGCAAGGGCATACGTGGTGACGAAGCACCAAACAGACATAAGATAATCATAAATCAACTCATGGATAGGGTAGAGCTAGTTATAATAGATGCAAAACGATACATGCCGCAGGGACGGACCCATGCGGCTTGGGGATAATGTAGCCCGAGGGGCGCCCCCAACTGAATAAACGAGAAAATGTCACTTGGAACCATTGCTTAAGAGCGTTGAGGTAGCTGAAGATGCGTGTCGCAGAAGTCGCTCCTCATGAGCCGCCCAAGCCCTGAACCTTGGGAGGCTCTAAGGGCCCGAGGAGCTCGTGAGGATCCATCACCATCTCTGTCAGGATCGCCTGGTGCCCGACCTCCTGAGCTGCCAGGATGCTCGCATGTGACGTTGATGCCCGACAGCCCTGCTCAGCAAGCCGAAAGGCGTGCGGAGGTAGTTGTGAGGAGGGCCCTCGCACCGGCCAACGCGTGATGGCCAGAAGCGCTCCTAAGATGCAGCCCTGTTGAGCCCTGGGATGTTGACACAGACGCGCAGCTCACTACCCTCGCCTGGGCAGGGAGCTGCGCCGGTTGGTGGGCGACGGTTGCCCCGCATAGCTCTTTGCCTCCTGAAGCTCCTCGATTGCCTTGGTGATGAACTTCTGAGAACCTGGCTCCCCATGCCTTGTGCCCTCCTAGCAGAAGCGCACGCTGAAGCATGCCTCCACGTGGTGCCCGAGCACCTCCCTCGTGACATTGGCTAGGTCAGAGGCCCTCCAGAGGAGATCTCCCAAGCCTAGCCTGAGAGGGGTGTCGGGCGCGCCTTCCTATGGGAGAGAGGGAGGTGCCCCGGCTATGGGCGCTGGTCCTGAGGTGGTGCTGCTAGACACCCCGCTCTCCTGATGTTCTTGGCGGAGCAACTGCTTCTTCTTCTTGGGGATAGCCTCAGGGGGGTAGATGGCGCCTTCATTGTCTGGGTTCTCGACTACTGCAGCCTGGTAGGCACGCTCAAGAGAGCACACCGCGTCCTTCTCCTCGCAGGAAACCGTAATGATGTCGCGGCTCCTTGGCATCTTGAGGACGTTGTATCCATGGTGGGTGACTGCCATCAACTTGGCTAGGGCCGGGTAGCCGAGGATGGCATTGTATGGAAGGCGGATGTGAGCGACGTCGAAGTTAATGAGCTCGGTACGGTAGTTGTCGCGGGTGCCGAAGGTGACAGGGAGGCGAATCTGCCCTATCGGGGTGGTGGATCCATCGGTCACTCCTGAGAAGGACTTGGTGGGCTGCAGCTGGTCATAGGGCACCTGGAGTCGGCCGAATGTCTCAATGGAAAGAACGCTGAGACCCGCACCGCCATCGATGGGAGTCTTGGTGACGAGGACATTGCTGATGGTTGGCGACTAGAGCATCGGGAGAGCATCGGCAGTTGCCGCGCACTTGAGCTGGTCGGACGAGGTGAAGGTGATGGTGCACTTGGACCACCTGAGCAGATGCGTAGCCTCGAGCTTGGGGAGGGCCGCGTTCACCTCATGAGCAAACTGCTTGAAGATGCGATAAGAGGCAGGGGCCTGAGCGCCGCCCAGGATGCAGGCGATGGTGCGAGGCTCCTGGAAGCCCCCAGCCCCTCGTCCTGGTGGTGATCGTCGTTCCTTCTTGGTGGTGGTGGCAGCGGAGGGATGCCAGCGTTGCCCTGAGGATGGTCCTCATGAGGCTGGTCCCTCCAGGGGCCCTCGCGAGGCTAGCCCTGCCAATGCTCCTCACGAGGCTGATCGCGTCACTCTTGGTGTGGGTCGCGGCCGTCCCAGCGTCCTCCACTTCGGCCTCCCCCGCGGTCATAGCCTCGATCGTTGTGCTCAGGGCGACGACCGAGGCGCCCGTTGCGGATGGCCCTGAGCTCCTGATAGTCGTTGGTGTTGAGGTTGTGCATGTTGTGGAAGACGCATAATGGGCAGCTACCCTTGGATGACTAGGGATGATCGCACCCGCGCTTCATCTCTAGTTCGGCCGCGAGCACGGCTACCCCTTGCGCTTCACGTCCTTGGCCTTGGTCTTCTTGTTTTCCGGGTCAGCTTCAGGGAGCTCGAGAAGGGAGAGGTGTCCCTCCTTAGCTCTGGCACACATGGTCACCATGTTGAACATCTCCAGAGCCATGCACATGTCCTCGTGTATGGCGAGCTCCTCCATCTTGATGTCGCGGACGCCGTCATTGAATGCCAGGATGATGGCTTTGTCTGATACCTTGGGGTCTTGAGGCGAACACTGTTGAAGCGATGTATGTACTTCCGCAAGGTCTCCCCTGGGTGCTGCTTGATGCACCGCAGGTCACCCGCAGCCGGCGGCTAGTCACGAGTGCCCTGGAAGTTGGCGACGAAACGCTCTCGCATTTCGTCCTAGGAGGAGATCGATCCCGCGGGCAGGTTTAGGAGCCACGAGCGCACGCCATCCTTGAGGGCCATGGGAAACCAGTTCGCCATAACCTTCTCGTCGCCGTTGGCTGCCTCGATGCTCAGCTCGCAGAGCTATAGGAACTCAGCAGGGTCGTGGGTGCCGTCGTAGCATTGAGGCAGGTCGGGCTTAAACTTCCCCGGCTAGACGATGCTACGCAGCTCTGAAGTGAAGGCGCAGCAACCCGTTGTGGTCGCAGGAGCCCGTCGTGGAGGTGGAGCCTGATCCTGGCGCTCATGCGCCACCATCGCAGGCGGCGCATGGTCTTGATGTGGCAATGCTAGGAGTGCACAAGCATCTTCTTACGGCCACTGGACCACCTGGCAGCTTTCTTCTTCACGCATCTTCGCCCTGCGCAGTGGGTCATGCCGCGGGGTCTCGCGCCTTGGTCCGAGGGCGACGTCTTGACGGGGAGGTGGAGGAGGTGCTCCATGGGCCACATCACCTACAGCGGGCCGCGGACGAGGCAGCGAGAGAGACGGTGCGGGAGAGCCCCCGGTGGTGCTGACAAGCTCGACGATACGGTCCAGCCAGTCTTCCTAGAGATCGTTGATGGGGCGATAGCGCAAGAGCTCACGCGCCATGAGAAATGTAGCCTGTGAGTCCGCCGACCTGTGATGAGCATGGGACAACGAACCAGCCGGAGTCAGCAACGGGGTGGCGGTGCGCCCATCATGCCGCACAGAGGGGTGCAGCGACAAAGCTTGCTGCTCATGCCCCGCCGGGCTGGTAGTGGCGTTCACCACTGGAGACGGGGGACGGCGAGGATAGCCGTCACACGCCGGCGCCGTATGAGCGACGTGGGCGGCAAGAGCGGCCCGTCGCTCAGCATGAGCTGGACGGGCGTCAACCATGGAAGCGGTGGAGCGGTGATGGGTCGACTGACGGAAGAGAGGCTCCGACGCACCCCTACTTGGCGCGCCAAATGTCAGATTTCGGGTTCCGCAGACCCTTGAGAGGTTCAAACTCTGGGGTGCGTGCGAAGAACTCGTCCTCCCCAGTCTGCCTACTCGCTAATCTGACAACCTAGCTTGACTAACTGAATGGAAAAGATACACAGTGGTTTACCCAGGTTCGAGCCAACTTGCGGTGTAAAACCCTACTCCTTCTTTATGGTGGAGTGGCCTCGAGGGGCTGAGGATGAACTATTATAGTGGGAGAATAACCTCAAGAGGAGGAGTCTTCTTGTGCTCGATGAGCTGGTGGGTGTGAGGATGATCTGAATGATCCCGCTCCCTCTATGGTGGTGGCTTAGTTTTATATATAGTGGCCATGGTCCTCATCCCAAATGAAGGCAGGAAGGGATCCCACAACGGCCAAATTCAAAGGGAGACAAGTAGTACATGCTATCCTGACAAAAGTAGTCTTCGCCTGCAAAAGCCTCTGGTCGTGATGCCATGGTGGGCTCAGCGATGACCTCCGTCCTGGCGGTCTTGGTCTTGCTACACCGGAATGGAAACCTTTGCCTGATTCTTCTGGACTCCATGCCTGCGCTTGCCTCCTTAGCACCAAAGAGGAAACTGTTACACTGCGCCCGTTGGTGCCCGCCTGGCCTTGGTCATCATGGCTCGCGTCATCCGAACCTCACGAGGTGAGCCTTGCATAAAAATCTCCGCTCCTCGGGAGCCAGCCTGGAGAGACTGCTCCTCGTGGAGGTCTTGATGTCATCCGCCTCGCGAGGCTTGGCCCCTCGCAAGGGTCTTGAGTAGTTGACACTGAAGCTGGGCCATACCAGGCCGTCGATGGAGCCACACCGTGGGCCGCAAGGCAAGTCTGGGCACCCTCATTCCCAGAACGCCGACAGTAGCCCCGGGCCCAAGGCGCGCTCGAACTTGGCTTCGAGGTGAAGCCAAAAGGGCAAGTGCGGAGCGCAGCGGGCCCTAACCGCCTGCGGCCTTGGTCGACGCGTGGAGGTTGATGGGGCGTGGGCGTCTCCGCTTCCCAGGCCATCGATGGAGCCATGCCGTGGGCCGCAGGCAGGCAAGTCTAGGCACCCCCGTTCCCAGAACGCCGACAACAACTCCATACGTCCTTCACCGTGAAAAGTGTATGAATGGGACGAGGCGGAGAGAACATTATTCTTACCCCGGAGCAATGCCGCCGCTTCGTCGCCCCAAACCAAACACATCGACTCTCTAAAGAAAATCTAAAAAAAAGGACCCGTGCCGATGTATGACAGGTCTAGGTCTGATGTTGAGCTCGCCGCCGTTTAGACTATGCACCAACGCCTTCTTATCCGATGATCCAGCCATGCCAGGGCACTGGTGAAGACCTCTTTGTTGGATCCCTCTTGCCGCCGCCTGATGTCGCTTGAAGGTACGTTGGTATTTCCCCAAAGAGGAAGGGATGATGCAGCACAATGGCGGTAGGTATTTCCCTCAGATATGAAACCAAGGCTATCGAACTAGTAGTAGAACCAAGCAACACAACGTAAACAGCCCCTGCACACAAATAACAAATACTCGTAACCCGACATGTTAAAGGGGTCGTCAATCCCTTTTGGGTAACGGTGCCAGAAATTGGTGCATGGACAGGAGAAAGTTGTAATAGGTTGAATAAATAGATCGCAAATAAAATAAACTTCAAAAAGTATTTTGGGGTTTTTGGTTTAGTAGATCTGAAAATAAATGCAAAGGAAAAGTAGATCACAAAGGCAAATAATATGAGAAAGAGACCCGGGGGCCATAGGTTTCCCTAGTGGCTTCTCTCGAGAAAAATAGCAAACTGTGGGTGAACAAATTATTGTTGGGCAATTGATAGAACTTCAAATACTCATGACGATATCCAGGCAATGATCATTACATAGGCATCACGTCCAAGATAAGTAGACCGACTCCTGCCTGCATCTACTACTATTACTCCACACATCGACCTCTATCCAGCATGAATCTAGTGTATTAAGTTCATGGAGAAATGGAGTAATGCAATAAGAACGATGACATGATGTAGACAAGATCTATGTATGTAGGGATAGACCCCATCGTTTTATCCTTAGTAGCAATGATGCATACGTGTCAGTTCCCCTTCTGTCACTGGGATTAAGCACCGTAAGATCGAACCCACTACAAAGCACCTCCTCCCATTGCAAGATAAATAGATCAAGTTGGCCAAACAAAACCCAAATACCATAGAAGAAATACGAGGCTATAAGCAATCATGCATAAAAGAGATCAAAGAAACTCAAATACTTTCATGGATATAAGCATAGATAAATCTGATCATAAACTCAAAGTTCATCGGATCCCAAAAAACACCGAAAAGAGTTACATCATATGGATCTCCAAGAGACCATTGTATTGAGAATTAAGAGAGAGAGATGAAGCCATCTAGCTACTAACTACGGACCCGAAGGTATACAAAGATCTACTCACACATCATTGGAGAGGCACCAATGGAGGTGGTGAACCCCATCCGAGATGGTGTCTAGATTGGATCTGGTGGTTTTGGACTCTGCGGCAGCTTGATCAATATTTTGTCGACTCCCCTAGGGTTTGGGGAATATTGGGGTATTTATAGAGAAAAGAGGCAGTCCGGGGAACACCCGAGGTGGGCACAACCCACCAGGGCGCGCCTGGGCCTCCTGGCGCGCCCTGGTGGGTTGTGCTCCCTTCGGGGCACCCCCCAGGCGCAGCTAGGGCCCATTATGTTCCTTCTGGTCCATAAAAAATGTCTATAAACTTTCATGGCATTTGAACTCCGTTTGATATTTATTTTCTGCGATGTAAAAAACATGAAAAAACAACAACTGGCACTTGGCACTATGTCAATGGGTTAGTACCAAAAATTGATATAAAATGATTATAAATCATCCAAGACTGATAATATAACATGGAACAATAAAAAATTATAGATACGTTGGAGACGTATCACCGCCGTTGTGGTTTTGTCACGACAGATGTCCTCGAAAAAGGACTTTGTCGTGAGGCCATCGCGGTTAGGTAGTAGCTTGAACAGGGTTGATCAGAATCGAGAGACACGGGTTTACCCAGGTTCGGCCCCTCATGGTGGAGGTAATAGCCTATTTCCTGCTTGTTTTGTTATTGCTTGAGATCTCGATTACAAGGTGCGATTTGGCTAACCTAGTACTCCAGAGCTTGTAACTTAGTCCTTTCTACCTCAGGGGCTCCACTTTATATAGGTTGAGGCCCTGGGTTTACAACAGTCTGGGTCGTAATTTAACCCATGCCCTAATGTGTTTCCTACTATCTTACTTCCCAATTAAGGGAATTTCCTTTGTTTCCTCGACGAGCCGGTGTCCCAAGCGCTGGGCCATGAGCCGGCCTGCTCCATGAGTCGCCTTCTAGGCCTTGAGCTCTTGACCATCGCATCCCATATGATGACACTATTGTTCAAGTTGCCACTGGATAACTCGACCATGATGTGGGTGGGTCATACCGTCGGGTATATCCCCAACATTAGCCCCTAGGTTAACTTGGATTCATCGATGTTAAACTCCATATTCAAAATAAGTCCGGGTCATCTTTCTGTGAGCCCAAATCTCTCTTGCTTCTTAAGGCCGGGTCATGGGATATTGCCAGCTCGTGGCACCTTTATACCTAACATTTATTGTTTCTTCATGCTGTGACATCACCTTCCCAAAATTATGGAGTTTGGATGTGACATCACAACAAATCTTTGAACATATTCGTGAGGCACGGGAATCGAGGCGCACCCTTTGCCCAAAAAGTTACTGCACCTCCTCTTCTTTTGCACTTGCCATTCCACCTTCTCGACATCTTATAAATACACATGAGGGGCTTTGGGTTTTCTTTTACCGCTTCTACCTCCCCACTTCGTCTTCTTCCTCGTGTCAATGGCTTCTTGAGACCGGAGCAGTACCGTGCCTCCTCAAGCTCTACGGCTGTCTCGACCGCGACTTCAACATCGTCCAAGTTATCAACAGAGCTCTCCAAGAATGCTCCAGCTACTTCCGCCGCACTCAGGTACGCCCAAATCCTTCTCCTTAGATCTGTAGCACCCCCTTTCTCTTGCATAGTTCTTCGTAGTTCATCGGTGTTCGTCACCACCCTTCGGTAGTAGATCTAGAGCCATTAAATAGACCCGTGGAAATGCCCTCGTTGCTGCTGTAATACTATTTTTGCATCTTGAATCTTTGTCCTGCTCTCAAACCCCATTGACAGACAAGCTTGCACATCCACTTCACGTTTAGGTCTTTTAAATTTTCCCTTTTGAATATTTTTTAGATTCATAATTGTAGCTCCTCCGTTGGAATCTTGTTTCTAGCCAACTCAACACATAGCAGAAAACTAGAAAGCCTCCGAATAGCTAGTGTCGGCTTATGAATTTGTTGGCTTCTCATTACTTTTCGTGGCTTGCATAAACTTGATAGTCATAGTTTGAGTAGATATGTCCACTTTACTATTTTGCCGGCTCATAATTTGAGTAGCCTGGCGGCTTACCACCCATGGACATATGTGCTAGCTTATCCGCCATCATAGTGCTACTTGTGAGCTGCGTTGAGATTTTCTCAAAGGGGAGAGGATGATGCTGTATAGTAGAGATAAGTATTCCCCTCAGTTATGAAACGAAGGTTATCAAACTAGTAGGAGAACCAAGCAACACTATGTAAACAACACCTGCACACAAACAACAAATACTTGCAATCTGTCGGATTTCGGGTTCCGGCAAAACCTTTGAGGTTCGAACACTGGGGTGCCCACAAAGATGTCTCCTCCCTCTAGCTCACACACTCACTGCAATCTCAAGGCTTAGCGCGTCGAACTCGCAGAACAAAGGGACACAAGATTTATACTGGTTCGGGCCACCGATGTGGTGTAATACCCTACTCCAGTGTGGTGTGGTGGATTGCCTCTGGGGATGAGGATGAACAGTTACAAGGGAAGAACGGCCTCCTAAGGAGAGGTGTTCTTGTGCTTGGTAAGTTGATGTGGTAGAGGATCGTCCTCCTCTTGATGTGCCGATCCTTCCCCCTCTCTCCTTTCTACGATGGTGGCTAGCCATATATATAGAGGCCTGGGTCCTCTCCCCAAATATTAGGTGGGAAGGGATCCCACAACAGACAGTTTGAAGGGGGAAAACTAGTACAAGCTATCCTGACAAAAGATGGTCTTCGTCTGCCAAAGGCTCTGGTGGTGACACCGTCCTGGGCTCCACGGTGACCTCCATCCTGCCGTCCTGCTGGTCTTGGTCTTGTTGCACCATATGGAAACCTTTGCTTGATGCCTCGGGACTCTGCGCCTACGCTTGCCTCTTTAGCACCGAAGGGGAAACGAGGACACTGCGCGTTGGCGCCCGCCTGGTACCCGCCTGGCCTTGGTCGTCATGGCTTGCGTCACAGGAACCTCGCGAGGTGCCCCTTTCCTTGATCTCTCCGCCCCTCGCGAGCCAGCCTGGTGAGGCCGCCCCCAAAGAGGTCTTGCATCGTCCGCCTCGCGAGGCTTGGACCCTCACGAGGTTCTTGAGTGTTTGCTGGTGAAGATGGGCCGTACAGGACCGCTGGTGGAGCCACGCCATGGGCCGCATGCAGGCAAGTCTGGGGACCCCGTTCCTAGGACGCCGACAGTAGCCCCCGGGCCCAAGGCGCACTCGGGCTTGGCTTCGAGGTGAAGCCAAGGGGCAAGTGCGGAGCGCCGCGGGCCCTAACAGCCTGTAGCCTCGATTGACACGTGGCGGTTGATTGGTCGTGGGCGTCTCCGCTTCCCCATGCTGCCTTGGCAACTGCCCGACTTGACAAGTCCTTACTACATGCAGAAAAACATCATTATTACCTTAGATCGTGGAGGTCTTGCCAGTGGTTGTCGCGAGGCTGGTCGCGCCACTCCTGGCAGGCGCCGCGGTCGTCCCAACGTCCTCCGCCTCGCCCTCCTCCTCGGCCATAGCGTCACCGAAGCGTCCATCTCGAATGGCCCTGATCTCTTGACAATCATTGGTGTTGTGGCTGCGCACATTGTGGAAGGCGCAGAATGGACGACCGTCCTTGGACGACTCGGGAAGGTCTCAGCTGGTGTCTGTCTCTGCCGCGAGTACGGCCACTCCCTTGTGCTTCATGTCCTTGACCTTGGCCTTCTTCTCCTCTGGGTCTGCAGCAGGGAGCTCGAGGAGGGAGAGACGCCCCTCCTCTGGTCTTGCACACTTGGTCGCTATGTTGAACATCTCCAGAGTCGTGCATAGCTCTTCGTGGATGGCGAGCTCCTCCTTCATCTTGATGTCCCGGACGCCATCGGAAAACGCTGAGATGATGGCCTCATCCGTCACCTTTGAGATCTTGAGACGCACGCTGTTGAAGCGCTGGATGTACTTCTGCAGGGTCTCTCCCGGCTGTTGCTCGATGCAGCGCAGGTCACCCGCAGCCGGAGGGCGGTCGCGAGTGCCCTGGAAGTTGGCGACGAAGCGGTCATGTATCTCACCCCAGGAGGAGATCGAGCCTGGAGGCAGGTTCAGGAGCCACAAGCGAGCACCATCCTTGAGAGCCATGGGAAACCAATTTGCCATGACTTTTTCGTCGCCGTTGGCCGCCTCGATGCTCAGCTCGTAGAGCTGCAGGAACTCCGCGGGATCAGGGGTGCCGTCGTAGCGAGGAGGTAGGTCCGGCTTGAATTTGCCTGGCCAGACGATGCTACGCAGCTCGGGAACGAGGGCACGACAGCCAGCGATGGCCACCGGGGCCCTCTGCAGGGTTGGAGCCTGCCCTTGATGTCCGCGCAACAATGCCACAGGCGGCACGCGGTCTTGTCGTGGCTCCGGGAGCGCTGGAGCGTTTTCTTGCGGCCGGGGAACCTCTCGGCATCTTCCTTCATCGTGCGCAGGCACACAACACGGTGGATCACGCCGCGGGATCGCATGTCTTGGGGCGAGGACACCGTCTTCACACGGAGGAGGCGGTGGCCACTACAAAAAAATACACTTCCGTGATGATACGTGTTTGTCATAGTAGGTCATGTTTTCTATCATACATGTACATCCATGACAAATTTATGACAGAATCAAGATAGTCATACATCTGCTGTCATAGAAGTGTTCCATGACATTACCAAAATTATCATCACGGAAGTGTCCACTTCCATGACGATAAATCGCGCATCACAGAAGTGCTTTCGTCAAGGGTGACCGACACGTGGCAACCATCGTAATGGAACGCCGTTAAGCTATCAGGTCTGGTTTTGGATCCGATAACCCGTTAACAGCCCCGACCAATGTGGATTTTCCACGTGTAAAATCATCATTGGCTAGAGGAAACACGTGTCGGCTCAACATTGGGACAGATATCATCCACTCATTGGACCCAAAGCGCCTATGATACGTCGACATGCGGCACAGCCCAACAGAGGCCCATTCCTGTGAAAAGGCCGGCCCGTTTGACTTGGTCAAAAGGTGGCGGGCCGGCCCACGGCAAGCCTATGGACGGCCTGTTTGCATATAGCCCATTTACAGCCCGCTAACCCAGGGCCCGTTTACGGCCTATCTGAATCAGGCCCAGTAGTGTCATCTGGGCCGTCCAATATAATTCTAGCCTGTTTTAACTTCCGGCCCATGTATGGCCCATGACATCTTTCGGCCCATATGAGGCCCTTATTACTCTCGTCCCATTAACGGCCCGTGGTAAAACTGGCCCATAATGAGCAATGTATCACTTTATACCCAATAACGACACGTGGTGAAACTGGGCCATGATGAACAGTGTATCACTTTATACCCATTAACGACCCATTATTCCATTGGGCCGTTTCCAGCCCATGTTATCTTTTGGCTTCTCGGGCCCATTTATTCTTGGGCTCATTTCCACATTCGTTTACTTACGACCCGTTACTGTCATTTCTGCTTGTGGGCCAAATTCAGCCCGTGGTTACAGTCGGCCCGTTTGTGGCCCGATAATACGTTGGGCCGTTTTCATCTCAAAAAAACTCGTTGGGCTGTTTTTAGAGTTATCAAATACGGCCTATTAACGGCCCATTATTGTCCATGAATAGTACGGCCTATGATTGGCGAAATGATGATACGCCCCGTACAAGGCCCATGGAACCTACAGCCTGTAAAAGGCCCATGATTCGTATGGCCCGTAGAAGGCCCATGGATCGTACGGCCCGTATAGAAGGCCAATGGATCCTGCAGCCCGTAGAAGGCCCATGGATCATATGGCCCGCAGGAGGCCCATGGTTACAACAGTCCGTGTGTTGCCATGATTATTCTAGCCTAGTTTCCAAAGATAGGTTATTGTGGCCACTAGAAAAACACAGAAAAAGCACTGCAGTGACTACAAGCAAACAACTAAACAAGACGATAAGGAAATAAATAAGCAAGCAATTAACGCTAGCCTATTACCGCTATTACACATATTACATCCACTGGGCATCAAAGTTCACCACCAGTGCAAATATAGGGAACAAAGCAGCATATTACATACACTGGCCGTCAAAACTGGCCACCAGTGCAAATAAATGCGGCAGCAAAACAAGAGCATAACTGAAACAACTTCAGAAGAGCTCAAGAAACATGGTATCCACCATGCTGGCAATAAGCTTAGCAAGCTTATTAGCTTTTTCCTATTTGGCGCTTAAAAATCTCCAACGCTTGCTGTTGCACCAGAAAGTATGCATTTGAATGCTCCAGGGACTTCCGCAGTCCTTCTGCTTCTTGTAGCAGCACAACTGATTGATGTCTTTCAGCTTGTAGTTGAGACTCAAGAAACTGAACTGATTCAGACCGTGATTTTATAGCTTGTGCAAGCGGTAGTGGCCAGTAACTCCAACACTAAACCAAGACAGGACTTTGGGGTTGTCTCACTGTCTTCGAGATAGTCTTTCTTAGCTGTTTTATCAGCTTTGTTAGAGACCAACAAGGATGTGTCACTATCCTGAACCTTATCTGCATTACTTCCTTTACCATTGCTTAATAAGGCACTCTTCTGCAATATTCTGTTAGCATTCTAAAAGAAGAAACAAAGAGACACATAACAGTTTAGCATGTACTAGTATATGAAACTTATTTCGGTGAACCAGTTCATTAGTAAAGTGGACATGATTAAACTACCAAGTCTTCTATTGCCAAGTACTAGTACATAATAAAAGCATCAAACAAACATATATCTATGTCCTATGGTCACCGCATTGTCTTGCCAAATCAAAATAGAGACACGGCTCAAATCATATCAGTTCAAGACAAAGCAACAGTGAAAGAATACAAAGCGTGGGAAACTACACGGCACAACAAGATTTCAGATGGGTACCACGGGTCTACATGTACAACAACACTATTGGCTCTATTGTGATGCTAGTAATGTGCATGATATGAGAAGTCAACTGTATATACAATTGAAATTGAAATCAACAAAGCTATTGATAAGAGCAAGCCTGTTAAAGAAACATGCGTGAACATACCTGCTGTGCCATTGCAGTTTAGATTGGATCCTTCAATTTAGAAATAAGTTTGTATGAGTAAATAAAGTGATACAAGAGCAAAGCAGCATGCATGATAGCAATCATAGTTAAAAAGGGCGCGCCTAAGCGAGCCCTTAAGCGCGCGTAGGCTCTAGGCGTTGGAGAAACGCATTGCGCATAACTACGCCTAATCTGTCCATAACTGCGCATAAGCATGCGCTTTGTTCAGAGAAGAACGCGCTGGCAAAACGCACAATTAACGCCTAGCGCTTTTTTGAACTATGATAGCATTGGAATCTTAAATTGGAATAGATGTTCTTCAGGTTTAGGCACTTGTTCTACATGAGCAGAGTACAGTAAGACGCAAGAATATAGTACTTAAAAATAGAAAATGAGCTCATAGACCTTACCACATTCTTGGTTTGGGACCAACATAGAACAAGGCGTTCCCAGTCATCATCCAGCAAATTTGTCTCAAGAGAACGTAAGGGAATTTGATGAGTTTCTTTGCCGGTGAAGTACGTGTTTTTCAGGTAATTCCGATACTGCCACCAAGAATTCTTGAAGATAGCAGAGGTATTAGCACAGGTTACCTCATCCCGAGTTTCTAAATCGGTCCTTCTCTATAGAGAAAAATGGGAAATTTTGCTGTATTATAACCATCATGGAGGTAGGATGTATGGGACAAAGCAAAGTAATTGCCATGAATAACATTACTTACACATAACTCCTGGACAAACACTTGCAACTGGCATTTTCCTTCATCTTCAGTATAATATTTCCAAGATGGGAAGATACGCACATACGATTTAACAACATCAAATGCGATAGATGCTAAACTACGACTAGCTGGTTGTGTTTCCTCCACAGGAATAGGTATACTAACTGGTGGAGTTGGGGTTCACCGTGGTAGTATTGGCCCTTTGGGCACTGGAGCTGCCTTACTAACTGCTCTTGTTTGGGAGCTCTGTGGTGGAGATGGTGCTGTGTCAACAGTAACTGGGTTACTAGCTGCTGGGGTGGGGGTTAGATTGGGTGAAGCTGGTTCTCTGTCCATCGCAGTAGGGGTACAATCTGCGAGAGTTTGGGTTATGTGTGGTAGGGTTGGTTCTCGTGCATGTACAACCGGGGTGCTATCTCCACCAAGAGATAGCACTTTTTTACTTGAAGACCGTGTTTTTAGTCCACTAGATGCTGGCATCACCCGCTCCAATTCAAATGGTTGATAAACAAGAAACATAGTTGAATGTACAGACATTGTATGAGAGACAGATGCAATAGATAGTGTGGAAAAAAGAGGTCATGAAATAGTTGACATGTATATTGTTGAACTAAAACGGATAGCATGACATAATTTCACATATATGATGTCTATCTAAACTAGATAGCATAGCATAACATAATTCAAAGATATGATGAATAACTAAATAGGATCGCATAACATAATTCACCTACATGTTGTCTAAGTAATCAGGATCGCATCATTTAATTCACATATGTGATTTATATGCTAAACAGAGGGCACTAGATATGATGTCTGAACTAAGAACATGGTGTTGAATATTGTGTATATGATGTCTAATCTATGCAATGCAAGACACCATATGCATGATATGAGCAGTATAACCGTGCCAAGTTAGAGCATACACCTCGGTGGGGGAATAGGACTGGTCATCTGTCTCTGAATCCATCTCCGAGGAGCTATCGGGACCCAACAAGAGATCTGCTTCGACAGGTAGCACTGTCTGCTCTGAAGGCCTTGTTTTCACTCAAGATTTTTCAATCTCCCACCCCAGCAGATTCACAGGAAGAGTAGTTTAATGTACAAACATTGTCGACAAATGGAAATGTAATGAAGAAAATGATGGGCAAGATATCATTCAAATATATGATGCCTGGTTAACAGGATGGCATTGCACATTTCACGTATATTATGGTGGGCTAAAAGACATGAGACTGCACAATTCCCATATATGATATAGAAACTAAACAGGTGGCATAACGGAACATGTCTAAACTAAGCACATGACATATATGATGTCAAAAATAGGCACTGCAAGGCAACATATGCATGATATGACTAACATCATCATGCCAAGGTAAAGCAAACACCTTGGGGGTAAATAGGAGTGGTTAGCGGCGTCTGAATCCGCCTCAGAACAGATATCTTCCTATGGATTACAATCTGGAGAGGGGTGGGGAGGGTTTGCCATTGAACCCACCATGGAGCGATGTCTGCATGACATTGTATTGCCGTGCAAAACTCTTCTCTTTTTCTCTACATGTTCAGCATGACTGTGTACAATATCTGACATGCATAAAAAAAGTATGGTGAGATTATGTAAGGAGAGCATGCAGAAATTTAGAGTGATGGTAACAACCAGTGGATGGATCCAAAAATAATGATAGCAGGTTGATGATTGCTTTAATTTAATAAAAAGATAGATGATGATTGTTTTACTATTTGTTTCCCACCCAAGATGAACAACATAGGCATACCCTAGGTGAACCAGATATTAGACAAAGATACTATTCATTGCTTCCTCAATATGTGCCCCACAACTAATTTAGAACTCAAGTTTGAACATTAATTTGGACCTGACTTGGAGTCCAAGAGGTGAATAGGACGATAAAGTAGTAGGTAATTTTATGCAATGCATAACATAAGCAGAATCAAAAGAGGGCAACCTCTCTTGTGGACCCGTGTACTCCTCAGGTTCATCTGCTGAGTCGATGATGGTGATGCTGTTGCGGTGGGTGCCAACGGCAGGGAAGGAGATTTGAGGCGGCGAAAGACGGTCAGGAGTCATGATGTCTGGTTTGGTGGATTTTTTCTGTCGATGGAGCACCTCAGGTGAGGTGGACGACGTCGCGGCAGGAGTAGGAAAAACCACACAAAGTTCCCTTCGACACCTACCTATAACTGAAGTAATTCTGTAAGGGCTCATTTGGCTTGCATGATTCTAAAAATGCAGGGATAGGAAAAACGCCGGAATAGGATAGGAATGCACATGGTAAATAGAGCATTTGTAAACACAGGATTTCTGTCAACTTGGGTGTTTGGTTAACAGGAATTGGAAGAGCATAGGAATGCAAAGAAACTTGGCCAAAATAAAGTGAAACCATATGAAAGCGTGTATAGTTAGAATGTTATTCTGCCACTAATGCACTTGGTCTTGTTTTCATGCATAGGATTATGAAAAGTAGGTCCAGGTGGATGTTTTGCTTCATTCCTTTCAACAAAATGCATGAATAATTGAATAGTAGAGTTCCATTGGAAACTTCCCTATTGTTATGTTTTTCTGTCGAACCAAAATAGCCCTAATGGATCGACATGAATGTATAGTAATAAGTGATGCAACAAGTGTACAACCTCTTTGCCGTGGCCGTGTCGACCACAGCATCATTGGGTTGGTCGCTGAAGCAGTTGAGGCAGAGGTGGCTGTCGGAGGTGTGGAGGAAGATCTGAGGAATCTGTAGATGACATCCAGGGCACTGCTCTGTTGTGGTGGATCGTTCTGTCGTTGGAGCAGCCCCGATGAGCCGTAAGACGTCAAGGCCGAAGCAGCACAAGACAGACATCGTCAATCTCAAGTGGGATTCTAATAGCATCTCCAATAGATGATGTAAAATAGATGTAAAATTTACATCCCCAAAAACCAGCTGACTAGAACAGATGAGGTAAAAACTGTTGACTCTGAACTTAATTGTCGAAACTGAAATTTACTGTGAAATCTGAATGTTACTATCGAAACTGAACACAATGGTAGCAGAGAGGCACTTGACATGTAGTTTAGGGAGGGCCTGCTGTTCATCTTCAACCTACGTCCCCCTGAGCCTCTAGCCACCACCGGCCAAACCGCCGGACCCAGCGCTGCCTCGCCGCCCCGAAACAACTCCCCACCGGTAGTTCGCTGCCGCCCCGGGCAACCCTATAGCCAGCGGCCGAACCCTAAGATAGATACTGGGGTACCTCTCCGACGAGCCCCCGTCCCCGCCGTGGGTGGTTCTTCCTTAACTCCGGCGAGCCCCCCCCCCCACCCCCTGAAAATCGACTGACCTAAAAGTCGATTAAGTCGACTGAAGTGTAGCGAAATCGGAGCAGAGCAGCAGCACGAGTGAGCGGGAGAGCAGTAGCAGTAGCGCGAGGGAGCGAGAGCCGGAGCTGCTGCAGCTGGGCGATTGAGCGAGAGACAGAGCAGCAACAACACCGTGAGCGAGCGAGAGCCGGAGCAGCAGCAGCTGGGTGAGCGAGCGATCGAGCGAGAGCCGGAGCAGTAGCAGCAGCGTGAGCGAGCGAGCAAGAGCCGGAGCAGCAGCAGCAGATCCGGCTGGTATGGATGCTGCCACCGAAGGGGCCTCGCACTAGGGGAGAGCCGCCATGGAGATGTCGCCCGCGGCGCCGGCTTCAAGGTAGCCGCTCCATGGGGGTGCGGGATGGAGCACCGTCGGCGCCGGGAGGTCGAGTTAAGGAGAAGGTGCGATGCGATGAATGTACAAGCTCTTTGGTGCCGCCGAGTAGGCCTCGGCTCCGTCCGAGGAGTTGGTGAGGATTCTGCAGTTCCGGTGGAGCAGGTTAAGGCAGCGCTGTGGGGATGGACCAGCCGCGATAGACGAGGCGATCGTCGGAGCAGCTCCTTGGAGATGGAGGACGGGGCGACTGAGCCGGCGGGACGACGGATCCTCATCCGGGGAGGTGGATGAGGGACGTCGAGCTATTGCGGTGGACGACGTCGTCGAGGAAGAGGCTCCGGCTGGGCAGTGGTGAGGTGGCGGATGGAGGAAGGTGGGGTTTTGCGGCTGGAGCAGAGATGTTATGGCGGCTTGGGATTTCGAATGGCGAAAAGGAGGCGATGGGAGGGGGTGAACCATGACTTAGGGACGCGCTTGTCCAAAATGTAGGGTGTGTTACAAAAGTACCCCCCACCGATTTGAACTAGCGGCCCTTTCGGCTCAGGGTTAGAAGGGGGATTTCATGTGTCGGGATTTGGCAGCTGGAGGGATTTTTCACGCGTGTTGTAATTTCGGGATAGCAAGGCGCGGGTTGTGAAGGAGCACGATATCTGAATTTTCGGGATATAACAAGGCGCGGGTTGAATTTTACGGACAAGACTCACGTGTAATATTGTACTTGTACATACCAAATCAATTCTCACTTCCCTGAGCCAAAAAGAAAACGAAAAAATAAAACTATTCACACCACACAAAGAGAGAGTCTTGCCCCGTTTTACTATAAAAATGCTATTTAAAGCTACTCATACCAACAATTTAGTGCAATTAAATGCTATTCGGTAGAATGAATCCATGTTATGTCCAATTAAATTTTTTCGCTTGTTGTATAATGCATGTAACCTACTCATACCAACATTTTAGTGCATTCCAAATGTCTATACTACCACTGCAATTTGAACTGAATTTGAATTCATTTCTCTATTTCAACTAGAATCTACAATCATGATTGTTTCCAACTTCAACCATCATTCGTGTATTACCTTAATAACACACCACATGATTACTATAGAGATAGATATGAACTTTGTGTACTACATGAACTCGAATTCTATTTTTTGAATACACTTGATGTTGATTCCAAATAATAGTACATTTGATGTACTAACTATATATTCATAATCTAAACCATGTTCCATACGTGTACACCGTGTTTATCACACATAGTATAGTGCCCCGCCCCCTACATTATGACAAGTATTTAGACCTGAGCTGCAAAAGCCACACATTAGCCCAAATTTTATGATCAATGTTCTATATGTTATACGTAGTACTAGCAAGATCCCCATGTGTTCCACAGAACATCAACATGATCAAGGGGAGGCCTAATTTGCAAATATGGAGAGGGGTGTGGGTATCTTTTTTCAAAATTGCCATAGTTACCTTCCTATACGTCAGATATAAATCGGACGGCCTATATTGCAGGATGGCACCATCATCAAAAACTCCGTTTTTTATAAGAGTAGAGATAAAATATATTATATGTAGTATAACATGTTCATAACCACACCATGTGCATCACCATTATATATATTCACACATGCGTCGGTTTAAAACACTATGATAAATTCTTCAAATATCCGAATTCGCTTTTTATAATGAAGTATGATCTCTATTCGTCTTTTACACCCACACAATCCTCTGATCTTTGTAGCTAGCTAGCGCTAACTTTCTCTCGTGCATGCAGACGCCCGCATCCCTCTCACCCTCCCTCAGCATTCTCTAGCTCCATCGTGCAAATTCGTATTTTCACTTTAGGTCGTTCACCCATGGTGTGTGTAGGTCCCCCAGCTCCTTCTTTACGGCACACATCGAACGATATGCCTCTCTAGCCAGGTGTGCCTAGCACAAACACAAGCTTCCCCTCTTCTCTTATCATCGCCCATGCCTCACTCCCACCACTCTTTTCATCGATCTCGTACTCGCACACTCCTTCCCCCTCAATATAGTATAACTCTCGCACCACCTCCTAGATGCATCCCTCTCTCTCTCTATCCTTCTCCACGTGCCTCATTTGCTTCTAACACACACATGCATGTATACCGATCGATCTCCCAACATATACCTAGGTCGACTTTAACTATTCCCCCCATCGATCGACGTACCTCACAAGTTATGTCTCTCCTTTATCTGACAAAGGATGATTGATCTTCCTATGTAGTTCTGTCTGCTTACCACAGCCATATCTTTCCCCCTCATCATTCATGCATGCGTCCTGACCCGTCTCTCACATGCACGTGCACAGACTGGAAACCATCCCCTCTCTTATTGATATTGCAGGCGTGCCCTCCGGTTATCTAGCAAGCCTATCAAACCATTTGTTAGAAGCAACTCCACTACCACTCCCTCCAACACTCTAGCTCCGTCTCTCTCCCAACCTTATTCCTCTCCTACACATATGCATGGATGTCTATCGATCTCCCTTAATACATGAGGTAGATTGATCTCCCTTAATACATGAGGTAGGCCTCTCTCCTCCTCCACACATATACCAGCCATTGTACCTGTATAATTAATTAGGCATCCCTCCCCCCCACCACACACCGATAGTCGAGCGTTGTTGGTAGGTATCCATGCCACAGAGACAAATCGCACCTGTCCCCTCCCTCGTTCTAGTAGGCCAGCCACTCTATATCTTTGACGTGGGCACACACAAATTCGATGGCACTCTTTATCGACCGCGCGAACACACACACATCATCCCTCTTCGATTCTATGGACACCTCAAGTCGATGAAACCTCCACTCTCTTCTCGTGGATCGCCCCCTCTATATATATGATATATCTAGGACTCTATTTCACACACATGCATATGTTATATTTTTTGATTGACCCCTCTCCCCTAAAAAAACTCTCATGAACCCACACACTATATCTCTCTACGTTTGTATCTCTCTCACACAACCCCACGTAGGTGGTGTACATATACAAGAAGAGAATAGGTGCACCGTGCACACGTACTCACGCTTCGTGCCCAGCCACACCCGCGCGGGTACACGGTGGAGCTCATTTCTGTATGAAATGGCAGCCCACATGCTAATTTGAACGCGTGTAGTGGTTGTTTACCTACGGAGGTCGTGTACCGCGCATGCACGAAACAAAGTTTGACTTGATGCGTTGGCGCGTTATTTTTAAATAAAGTTATATTGCTCAATGGCACATACACATAATATAAAATGATTTTTATGGAGAAAAAGGTAGTCCGCTCCACTATATACAATGGAGCCTCCCTGCTTGGTTCGTCTCTCTTCAGAGTACCTCACACAAGGCTTCGGTGGCCTCTCTCTCTCTCACCGTTGGTCACTGATCCGGCCGCATCCCGTCTACCATCGGAAAGGGAGGATGTGCATCGTTTCTTTGTTCGACGGTGCCGAGGCAGCACGTCCCGATCTGCGGTACACGATGTTCTCTCTGACCAAGCTCCGGCGCGGTAGGGCCTACGCCACCTGCTCGTTGTCGCAGTATGGGCAGATTCAGCCCGCCGCTCCTCACCTAGTTACATCCCGACGACCTCCAGGTATCCCCTCCGGCCTTGCTCCACTGCTAGTCTTCCCACGTCGCTGCATGTGGATCTTCCATAGTTCTTTGCACAAAACGTAGCTCGTCCGGCGTACTTTCCATATTGCAATATCGTCGTCACACCGTTTTGGACAAACACAACCGTGTTGTTATCTTCCCTTAGGACAAGGAATATGCTTCTTTTTTGTTATCGCAACTGTCATCAACAATATTTATCTTTTTACAAATTTCTAATGGGCATATTTTAGAGTGTAGATTCACTCATTTTGCTTCGTATATGTACTCCCTCCGTTCCTAAATATTTGTCTTTCTAGAGATTTCAACAAGTGACTACATACGGAGCAAAATGAGTGAATCTACACTCTAAAATATGTCTATATACATCCGTATGCAATAGTCCATTTGAATCTCTAAAAAGACAAATATTTGAGTAGTCACTCATTGAAATATCTAGAAACACAAATACTCCGGAGTATATTTAAGAACCGAGGGGGTAGTGCACAACCGCATGGGAGACTCAAACCGGTCATTGCGCCGTATTAATAGTGAGTAATGAGCAGTCAAATCATAAGCCCCACCTTTCCCATTGTAAGTTGCTCGGAAGAAGCAACCATCAATACGCTCTTCTTTGAATCCACTCATACTACTCCATCGGTCACTGTTTATAGAGCGCGCTTCAGAAAAGGAGAAAATCTCTCGGACCAAGGCGACTAGCGATCGGCCTGAAAAATAGCATTGGTAGTTATAGCACGGCGTCTATTACTAGAGGAAATAATGCGTACACACATGCATGTAGTGCTTCCACCCCGAGTAGACACATGCATGCACTTAGTCCACACCGTAGTACTACATCGAGAGAAAATTACGGTTACCACGCCCTAATTAATTGAGCATTAAACCAAACACGTCTAAAGTCTCTTTGGTGGTGGAAATGCATTGAGAGAAATGCATCATAATGAAGCGCGCCATGTAAACTGTGATGGAGGGAGGAGTAGTATGAAGGTGCAAAACCAAGTACGCGTATGGCCAGTTGGTCAACGCACCTCCTCTTGGCATATCACTGACATGCGGGACCGGAGTGTGAGCAAACCGATCTCAATTGGCGGCAAAATGGCCAACTCGCTGTTCCTTGAGAGAGACGAGGAGCGAGAACACACAGACGGGCTCGCACGGAGGCCAAGATATATTCGAGCATGGTTGATCGATATCATCATTACATGTTGGGTTGCCGTTTTCCGCCCTTCTCCGGAATAAATGTGTACTTTATCAAATATTAAGAAAAATAAGAGTACAGAGGCTCCACCATGCGGTTCTAGTAGTAGTACTACTCGTACTACTAAACCTTGCGCTTGGCTCTTCGCCTCTTCGTGAAGTCGAACAATTATGGTACTCCGCATGTTCAGTACTACAGTGTATGCCTCTGGCAATCTGACACCGAATGAACTGATGCATGTCCACCGCCTGGGCGAGGGTAAGTTGCAGTAGTCAAAAGGCGTAAGCGAGATTCACCTTGTCCTGCAAGCTTCTCCTTGTTCTGCGAGTTGACGGGACACACCAACAAGTAGTGCTAGTCCATACTCCCTCCTTTCCGGTATAAGCATTCTTAGGACGATCAACCTAGACACTGGTCACTAGGAAGCGAGGTACCCCGCAAAAAAAGAAGTAGGAAGTGAGGTGTTTCATCAAGCCAGCTCTCGGCCACATTCAAAGTGCAGCAAGCACGGTTCACACAAAGATGCGTCGCAAGGTTTGCTGACCTGTTTACATGCTGAATACCAAAAAAGAGGAAATATTACCGAGCGCTCCTATTTGTAATAGGATATGAGCCAGAATTAAGCGGGAATTGTGGCGAGTGTACCATGCAATCAACTTCCATTATCATGTGCGAGAACCCTTGAAGAGAACCAAATGTGTTGAAGATTGCTTGATCACATTTAAAAAATATAATAAGAGTCCAGACGCTCCTCCATCCGGTTCCTAGTACTACCTCTATAGACTATAGTAGTAGTACTAGTACTAGTAAACTTTGCGCTTGGCTGTTCACCTCTTCGGGAAGTGCAATAATAATAGTACTACTAGTATAGTGTATGCTTCTGGCAATCTGACACCGAATTAACTGTTGCACACCCACCGCCTGAGCGAAGGATAGCTTGCATTAGTCAAAAGTTTCTCCTTGTCCTGCGAGCCACCGCGCGCAAGCTTCTCCTTGTTCGGCAAGTTGACGAGACACATCAAAGTAATGCTAGTCCATACAGCCTCCTCTCCGGTTAATATGGCTTAATTTCAAACGAGATAAATACACTGTCTGTCACTGTATATTTGTAAAAATACGGTCAGTGGACTTTATAATACGCTCATTGCGCTCAATATATACATTTTCCGGTGTTTATATGGTCACTAGCTCACCCTGGCTGAGTATGTGTGTGCATGCACGTGTAGCTTGAGAACTTGAGCGTGACCGTGTGTGTTCCATCATGTGCTCGGACATGCATGCATTAGGGTGTCGCGCGCGTTTTCGCGTCCATTTGTACGTGTGACTATTGCATGCACGTAGGGGGAGTACGTGTAGGGGCCACTAAAGGAGCAGTCAAATCACACAATAAGTTAGTCGGAAGAAGCAACCATCATTTCACTCTTCAATGACACATACACAATATAAAATGGTTGATATGAAGAGAAAAAGAAAACCACTATATATACACTAGCATGAGCCTAAGCTACAAGCCTGCTTGCTTGGGTTGCTCTCTTCACAAGCATAGAATGACGATGGCCACACCGCTGGTCACATATCCGACCTGATCCCGCAGCTGGGGGAAGGGAACAATGTTGTGCATAGACGCAGTCGACATCGGCGAGGGAGAAAATCCACAGTCGGTGCGTCCCAATCGGGGGTCACTGCGGTATGGGCCGATGTCGCGTCCCAATCGCCCTTCTAGCTACAGCCTGGCGCCCGTTTCAAAAATATTAGTGCATGTCAACAAAAATTCTGTTCCGTTTCAGAAAAAAAGCATATAAGCTGTTACTTCTTACCCAAAGGATCTTTATATCCAACAGACACAAAATATCCATTCGACTGTTCAAAATTACTTTCACTGCTAATCTGATGTCGAGGTAATTGTTGCATCGCCACCAAAACCCACCAACTCTTAAGCTAAAGTAGACCGAGCTAACCCCTATATTAGCATATTACTAATATAAACATGAGGCACTATAGAATCATTTAGGACGTGAGCCTGTCAATCTGAATGTGGAGGGACACCAGCTTAGCCCCGGCCAGCAGCTTGGGCGGAACTGTGAAGAAGGTCAGCTCTTGCATGGCGACGTCGCCGGGATCCCTGCTGCTTGTCACCTCCATTTCCACCTTGATGGCGTCGGTCCTGCCTTTGGGCTCCCCCGGCGGGCCGTTCGCCCACAGCTTGGCCACGTAGTGCGGCAGTGGGGACACCCCCGCTCTGATGCTGACGACCGACACGGCGATAGGCGCGCTAATGTCGAGCACGCCGCCGATCAAGAAAAACGTGTGGCCGTCCTCCTCCGCGAATAGCAAGAGCCATGGCTCCGACAGTGGCACTTGCAGCTGGAGCGCCTTGCCGTACTAGATCCTGTGCACGGGCATGGGATGCACGGTGCTGATGTGGTGGGAGAGCACCGGCGGCGGGCCTTCATAGCCGCAGACGGGCACGGAGCATTTGCGGGGCGCGAGCGGACACAGGCTCTGGTGTTCGGCGAGCTTGTGGTAAGTGATGTAGAGCCCACAACCTTCATGCGGGAACTCCACCCTCACCGTGGAGAGGACGGCATCCACCGCCGTGTTCCGCACGTCGAAGCCACCATCGCGCTCGCACTTCTGGCACTGCCGCTGGTTCCCGGGGCGCTCGATGCGGCAGTCCGCGCAAGCCAGGTTCCCTCCCTTGCACTGCACAAATCAATCAAACAACACATCAATCAAGAAACCTGCACCTTGCTCGATCAGCCGAACGGACGAGGTGTATTCGAACCTCATACACCGAAGGCGTCAAGGGGCGGAGGCACAAGGGGCAGTGGAGCAAGGTGAGGTCCATCAAGACCATAGAGAGCTCCATCATCGGGTCATGTTCCGTATACATGATCTTGCCCTCCTCGTGAACAACCATCTCTCGCTTTATTAGGGCTGGGGCATTACAAAGCTTTACCGTCACATATTCATACTACTTCAAGATGCATTAAATCAACACATGCAAGTATCAAAAGGAGAGTCGCGACATGCATGCATGCGTTGTAATTAATGCATCGGTAAACACAAATTTTTGAAATATATCGAGTGCAGTGCTTCGATGTGTTGCGTCAACTCGTACAAGACCGAGAATTTTGATTACTACAACACCCTCTCGCCTTAACCGCAGTTGTCTTTGGCTGCATGACAGGTGGGCCACTGACCTGTTGGGCCCACCTGTCATGGACGCAAAGGCAAGAGCGGTAAGTCAATGAAGCTACGTCCCTCCCTCGCCCATGAGCGTGGTGGCTGGTAGGACTAGGAGAAGCTTTCGTTCGCTACACGCTCTCCCTCCCATATGCGGTGGACATGCAGCAGTTCAATCGGTGTGTGATGGACAGAAGCATACTATAGTACTCCTGCACTGCAGTAGTACTCCATCATTGGCCCTGTTTGAATCCACATGTTAGACTTAGTTTGGGTTAGTTTGGACTCAACTAACCCAAAAATATCCAAACAGGAGGCTTAGTTTGGGTTAGTTCTTCTCAAGACCACTAAAAACACCTTTTTCTCTCACTCTTCCCGAGGCAGATCCCTCCTCACTTCCTCGAAGCTTCTTGTCCTCTCCCTCCCTCCCTCTCGTACTGCCCGTGAAGGCGCCTCGCCGTATCCGCGCTCCATCTAACCCTGCCATCCAAACACCTTTTTGGTTAGAGTTAGTTCAGGGTTAGTTCTAGGTTAGAATCTAACTCTAACCCATAACTGAGTTAGAGTATCCAAACAGGGCCATTGTTCGACTTCCCGAAGAGGCGAAGAGCCAAGCGCAACCCGGACGCTCGTGTGGCAGTTTCATGTGTAGAGTAGTCTAGGATAGCATGTACCGTGCCTATAAGCTTAAGGGCCTGTTTGGTTCCAAATAAGTCACCAACTTATAAGTCGAAAAGTGAAAAAAGTGACTTATTTTGCCAAACAGACCCAACTTATAAGTCACCCCCTTTTGCGTGGGTCCCATCACCTTTACATAAAAAAACAAGGTGAGAAGGTGTGGTCAGGTGACTTATAAGTCAAATGACAACCAAACATGCGTGACTTATAAGTCACTGGTTTTAAGTCAACTGACTTATTAGTCAGGTGAATTATTGAAACCAAACAGGCCCTAAAAACATTGGGGTCGGCTCCATGCTATATTTTTTTGGTTAAAATAATCTTCTGGCCCTTCCTGTCATCCTGGTGATTCTAGTTTGCACGCTCATCTGGTCAAGACAGGAATATATATTTTAATTTTTGGTGGGGTAAATGTTAGAGGTTGCAGGAAATGGAGTATTGTACACTACGGGTCTTTCAGCCAAGTTTAGAAGCAACCATGTGGGGCCAGTGCTATGATGTGTTGCGTCAACTCGTACAACGAGGAGAAGCTTGATTTTACTACTACTACACGCCTTCTCCCTCGCCCATGCGCGCGGTGGCTCGCAGACAAGGACAAGCCTTTGCTTATCCCTCCCGCTCGCGGTGGACGGACATGCAGCAGTGGATTCAAACATGCAGCACTGGAGTCGATACTGTAGAAGCAGTAGTAGTAACATCATTTTTCGTCTTCTCAAAGAGGCTAAGAGCCATGTGCAACCCGAACGTGGCAGTTGCAAACCTTGGAGCATGCATATAGCCAGGCTCTTGCATGAGACAAAATTGCTATGTGAGCCCACTATTGTAGTACTACTTGCTAGTATAGCCATGTAAACTAGAAAGGAGTATTTGCCTTTCTAGAGATTACAACAAGTGACTAGACAGCACCGAGACGGAGTACATATGGAGCAAAATGAGTGAATCTACACCGTAAATAAATACGTAGTTCTTTCGTTATCCTCTCGGCCTTGGTCGCGGTGCACAATATTGAGTATACTAGTACTATCATCTTGAAATTTACGAAGTCACCATAGGCAGCTCGTCATCGACGGGAGCGTCTCCTGGCACGCGATAAACGCGAGCGGCAGTCGCCTCACCTCCATAGGTGCTTGAATGCCAAGGAGGGAGAGGGTAGCGGTTCCCGAGACGTTGAACGGTTAATGATGCATCCTCAAATTACTCTACATGCAGATGAATTAATTGGAGAAGCAGAATAGAGCCAGCACAATGTGAATGCAACAGAGTTTGGATTCTCATATAAAGCCGCCCCAAACTCCAATCCATCTACTCCTTAGTCTCTATGCAACACTACTCACTCCAATCCAAGACCAAGTGACCAGGAGCCAGAAGCACCTATGGAGGCGATGGTCGCCAGCGGCAGTCGGCTGTGCCAAATCATCCAAGGCGCCGGCCTGCGGCCCCGCACCGCGCAGCATTTCCAGATGGTGCTGGTGACCGCCGGTGTCGTAGCCCTCGCCGACGCCGGCTTCGCCTCTCGCATGGACGACATGATGGTCAACTCCATCCGCAAGTTCGCTGCCGTCAAGAAGCGTGTAGCGAAAGCTCCTACTAGTCCCGCCAGCCACCACGCTCATGCGCAAGGGAGGGACGCAGCTTCATTGACTTACTACTCCTGCCTTTGCGTCTATGATAGGTGGGCCCAACAGGTGGCTGGCCCACCTATCATGCAGCCAAAGGCAGGTCCAGTTAAGGCACCGGAGCTCAGTCCACGAGGGAGAGGGCATTGTAGTAATCAAACTTCTCGGTCTTTTAGGAGTTGACGCGACACATCAAAGCACTGCACTCGATATATGTCTTTTTACACATTTCAAAAGGACTACTACATACGGATGTATGTAGACATATTTTGCTTCGTATGTAGTCACTTGTTACAATCTCTAAAAAGACTTATATTTGGAAACGGAGGGAGTACAACGCATGCATGCATGTCGTGACTTCCCTTTTGATACTTGCATGTGTTGATTTGATGCACCTTGCCAAATTTTGACTATAAATTTAACTAACCAAACTTTCATGTATGTCAAAAAATTAGGGCTGTTTGGATTGTGACTATGTTTTTCTTATGTTGCTACATTATTTTTCCCACACTTGCCACACTTTCCTAACTTGAGTTGCTCAAATTGTTAGACACACTTTGGCTTGCCTAAGGGAATCTTGCCACACTTTTTGTGTCTATGACATGTGGGGTTCACTGCTAATAAAAAAATTCTTGTCTTAGGTGTGGCTAATAAAAAAGACTTATATTTAGGAATGAGGGGAGTAGAAAATATAAATAATAATGCATGTTGGGGCAACCCATGTTTCCAATAATTTTAGCTGTGGGCTTGTTCACAATTTTTACGCGGGGGTGGTTGTCGGTGTCAAAACCGGCGGATCTCGGTAGGGGGTCCCGAACTGTGCGTCTAAGGCGGATGGTAACATGAGGCAGGGGACACGATGTTTACCCAGGTTCGGGCCCTCTTGATGGAGGTAATACCCTACGTCCTGCTTGATTGTTCTTGATGATATGAGTAGTACAAGAGTTGATCTACCACGAGATCAAAGAGGCTAAACCCTAGAAGCTAGCCTATGGTATGATTGTATCTTGTCCTACAGACTAAAACCCTCCGGTTTATATAGACACCGGAAAGGGCTAGGGTTACACAAGGTTGGTTACAAAGGAGGAGATATACATATCTGTATTGCCTAGCTTGCCTTCCACGCCAAGTAGAGTCCCATCCGGACACGGGACGAAGTCTTCAATCTCGTATCTTCATAGTCCAACAGTCTGGCTAGAGGATATAGTCCGGCTATCCGGAGACCCCCTAACCCAGGACTCCCTCAGTAGCCCCTGAACCAGGATTCAATGACGATGAGTCCGGCGCGCAGTATTGTCTTCGGCATTGCAAGGCGGGTTCCTCCTCCGAATACACCATAGAAGAGTTTGAATACAATGATAGTGTCCGACCCTGCAAAATGAGTTCCACATACCACCATAGAGATAATAATATTTCCACAAATCTAATCTATTGACACGTTTTGACAGCATGCCATCACGCCATGGCCCGGTTTTTATTCGAACCGCTTTTCTTAACCAGCTCCGCCACATATCGCGAGGCGGTTTTCTTGACATGTCTTGTCAAAGCAGAGATCGTGTTCCCCTTATCACGGGATTCTCATCAATACGGACGTGGGTAACCCAACCGCACCATCAATTACGGTGTCTGGGGAATAAGCGGTTTTGCCAGGAAAGTAGGGAGACACATCGCCTCTTCCGCCCTTATAAAGGAACAAATATTTACTTTTTTCACCCACGCCTTCTTCCTCCTTGCTTACCCATTCCCGCACACTCGAGCTCTAGCGCCCAAGCTCGCGTTCTTCTTCTCAAACCCCTCCAAGCATGTCCGGAGCAGGAGGCAAGTGGATGGTCTCCTCCTCACGGAGGAGAACATCAAAAAGTTACGGGAAGCCGGATACTTGGCCGCAGATATCGCGCACCGGCTGCCAAATGCGGGGCAGATCGTCCCCACGCCCGAACCCCATGAGAGGGTAGTTTTTCTTACCCATTTCGTCCACGGACTGGGGTTTCCTCTCCACCCGTTTGTCCGCGGGCTCATGTTCTACTATGGGCTGGATTTTCGTGATGTGGCCCCCAATTTCATCCTCAACATCTCGGCGTTTATCGTCGTGTGCGAGGCCTTCCTCCGCATCAAGCCCGACTTCGGCCTATGGCTGAAAACCTTCAATGTAAAAACGAAGGTGGTGGGTGGCCAGCAAGCAGAGTGCGGAGGCGCCATGGTGGGCAAGATGCCTAATGTCACCTGGCTCGAGGGCACCTATGTGGATACCATAAAGGGGTGGCAATCGGGGTGGTTCTACATCACCGAGCCACGCGACTCCAACTGGGTGGCAGCCCCCAAATTTTGATCTGGAATCCCCACGTGGCTCACCTCCTGGAAAAAGAAGGGCCTGTCCTGGGGTTCTTCGGTAGAGCTGACCGGACTCCAGACCTGCATCCAGAACATGACGAACAAGAAAATCAAGCTCGTCAATGTGGTCCAGGTTATGCTCTTCCGCCGGATCCTTCCGTGTCAATGACGGGCATTCGTTTTGTGGGAGTTCGACTCGGCCAAGCACCAGATGCTGCGAGAGCTCTACGACACGACGCACAAGGACGTCTGGAGGGTGCTGTTCAAGAGCGTTGAGATGCCTCCCTCCCTCATCGAGGATCGCGGACTCAGCGCAAAGAGTCGCGCCCATCTGGTAGGCTTTTATATCTCTCAGGGTATTTATTTGCCCGGTTTAGTTATGTGCTGGATCTAAGCTTTCATGCCATTAACAGGGCTGGATAGAGATAGCGGAGCAGCTTGATTGCCCTGCCCCCCTGCCAGAAGATCCTACAGATGCTCTTCTAACGAAGATGCTGACTCCGGCACCTTACGAGGTGCTGACAAAGAAGGCCAAGAAGAAGGCCATGGGGACCCGAAAGGGTCTCTGGCGCAAGGTTGTATCAGACTCATCGTCTGATGACTCCGACGTGCACTCCTCCCACGGAAACAAGGAGGAGGAGGAGAAAAGTTCTCCCCCCAGTCAGGGGAGACAAGAAAAGGAAGGCCGATCCATCCGGGGAGGCCGAAGGGTCCAAGAAGGGAAGGACCCTCCCTACGGACTATGCCACGACAGCCGCCAACAGTGGCAACGAGTGGCTACCCAGGGACAAGCCCCTGGCGAAGTCATAAGTGTCCGTACACCATAGTACTTCATGGTATGTTTTACTGCACTGCCTCTCGTCATGCCGAACATGATTATGCAGTCCGTCCCGAGCTCATCTCGACGTACCCTCGTCGAGCGGCTCTTTAGACTCGTCAGATATGAACAACGGTTCTCTTCCGACCGCTTCCACCCCTTGCCCTACGGACAACGCCGAGGTGTTGTCTCAAAAGGCATCGAGCCAAGGGGAGGTGGTCCTGGGGGTGCCTCGCGGCGACTTCCCGGACCCTGGGTACCAAGGGAGCGAGGCTCGTACGGGCTTTGAGTTCGGTCCCCAGCCGGACACTGTGCCGGAACCTTTGATGGTTCCGGACTCCGGCAGGCGGTCCCCCATTAAGGAGGGCCAACCATCTGTGCCGGTGTCCTCTGTCCAACCAGAGGCACCGGACAACTTGCCGGAAGCGCTTCACAGCGCTTCCATCGATGAAGAGCACCGCACTATTATGAGTGCGGTGGTTGAGAAGGTTCAGTCCGCCAAAAACGGACTGACCGAAGCTTGTGCCAGCCTCCTACCATGCTTTGAGGTAAGCAATCAAAATATAAGAAAATATTACCACATAGATAGTAGCCCCTGATGCTCTATTTGGCGTTCGCGGAGAAAAGCTGAATAGAGGATCAAATGATAACTCAGGAGTCTAATTAGAGTATGTCTATGTGTATGTGCAGGCTTCACTGCTGGCCACTGCCGCACGTACTGCGGAGGTCTCTATGCTGAAGGAGGCCCTGAAGCGGTCCGAGGACGAGCTCGGCCTTACCAAGAGGCAGCTCGAAGAGAGCAAAGGTAAGATATACCCCAGTCTATATAGTTAAAAAGAAGTTCGGGTGTAAAGTAATAGGATCATCATGAATTTGTCAGGGGCCACGACCGAGGTGGAGACCCTGAGGAAGGCGTTGTCCGAGGACGAAGACCAAGCGGCCAAAGAACGCATTGAACGGGAGAAACAAGAAGCCCGAGTAGGCGAGGTGCGGCAAGAGCTCGAGGCTCTCGCCAAAAAGCACGAGTCCTTGGAACTTGAATCCAAGACGCGAGAGTCCGAGCTCGTGCAGGCGCTTGAAAGCGTCTAGAGCGCCAAGGGCGAAGCCCACAAGGCCCTCCAGGAGTTTGACACGGTGAAGAAGATAGCAGCGGGTAAGGCTTTCAATATGCAAAGAAAGCATGTGAAGGAGACTTTCCTTTTTCTTACCTGAGTTCGGAGCTCTCCAGGAGCGTTTGCAGATCTTCCCCGCAGTGTATTGGATGCCGCGGAGTTTTACCGGGCTGAGGAGGGGAGCTCAACGGAGAAGTTGTTCTGGTCTCAGTATACTGGGAACGAACACCCCGTGTCCTTGAGCGACCAGCTGAAGCAGTTGGTCGAACTTCACAAGGCGGCCGAACAGGCCATGAGGGGCCTTATAGTCCGGTGTGGCCTGGCGAGCCCCTGTCCGGCAGCTACTTCGGTCTGGTGTGGCGGCTTGTCGAAGCCTGCCCACGGCTTGAAGTCATCAAGAGGTCCGTCTGCATCGAGGGTGCATGCAGGGCTGTTTCCCGGGCGAAGGTGCACTGGGCGAAGCTGTACGCCGTGAAGCTAGTGAAGGAGGGGCCGCCGGAGGGCAAGGAGCATCGCTGCCCCGAGAATTACTATTAAAGTGTCCTGAAGGGTTCCCGCTTAGTGGCAGATGAGTGTGCCAAGGATGTAATTTTTGAATTAACATGCCCATGTGATCCTGTAATATGAAACGAGTTCTTTTACGCCATGCGACACTTTCTTAATTTAAAATATTACCTTTTGTGCTGCCGTTTATAAAATCTAGGAGTTGGCCAGTCGTCAGCTTCTATCCCCATGTAACTAGTACTGGGTGTTCGGGATAAACCTGAACACTCTTTACCCCAATTTTGGGTCCTTCCAGGGAGGTGTTCAGCGCAACGAACCAGGCAATCGGACTATAATGCTTTATCACTCTCACTTAGCCATAGAAGTCTATGATTTTAAATTTTTGGCGAAGCCCCTGGTGTTCGGAGGGCCAAATTTGGGGCGCTATACATGCCTAAGCCGGACAAGGCCGACTCCTCGCCTGAAGCGGAAAAAGTCTTTAAGGACTTGAGACCTCTCGAACTGCGACCAGTCTCTCGCCATATCATGACAGTTAGTTTTTGGCTTTCTCTACTGAGGTGCTCGTCCGGAAGAACCGGGACACAATCGCAGTAGTTCTCCCACCCCTACCTTAGCCGATATAGCGGAATGTAAGGTACCAAAGCATGGGAGCCGGGCGACCCAACATTTGACCAAAGACATGATTCAGAGCTGATGCATATAATGCTATAAGTTCGGGGTGCCGCACTGTCAAAAGTGTTCGGACTTCTTGCACCGTATTATGGGGTAAACGAGGACCCCTGGCGAGCTGACCGTACCCGCACATGCGGGTGCGGATTGTCGTAAATGGACATATAAGAGAGAGAGAGAAACTTAAATAATGCAATGACAGATTAATGATAAGCATTGTTATTTAAATGATACGTCGAAGCGAACATGGTACAAGTAGTGCAATAAGCACAAAGTAGGACAATTCGAAATGTCCTATCCCAGGGCAAGCTACGCATAAATAGTGAAAAGCGGGTATATCGATTATTACTAGAGACCACCTAGCGGTTCCCGTGTTCATCTTAGCTTATTGCCGCCATGGTTGTTGCTTCCGGAATGTGTCCGGCAATCGTACTACCGGAAAGGGCTTCCAGAGAGTTAGGCCCTGAAAGAGAAAAGGAATGTCAAAGGTATACAGCCCCTAGTGTGGTTAAGCCACAATGCGGGGCGTGCCCTGATCGTGCCGCCGCCTATGTCCATGGTATTTTCAATGCATAGTTATGTACGCGTGGCACGGATTTCATCGCTTCACTAGGACTGGGACAGGGGCCGAATTGCTAGGCGAGCTCTGATCATGCCAGGCGATCCTATTGCAGCTTGTTTCGAACTCGCTTGAAGGTGTCCGGGGGCCGTGACGCCGAATGAGTGGTCTGCCTAAACAGGCTGCTTTGTGCTTCTGCTGCAAGGGCCGCAGTGTGCTCTTCCGTATGGAGCGACAGTTCCATGTTTCCATTTACGGTTATGACCCCACGAGGTCCTGGCATCTTGAGCTTGAGGTATGCGCAATGCGGCATTGCATTGAATTTTGCAAATGTTGTCCGCCCGAGCAGTGCATGATAGCCACTGCGAAACGGGACGATATCGAAGATTAACTCTTTGCTTTGGAAGTTATCCGGTGATCCGAAGACCACTTCGAGTGTGATTGAGCCTGTGCAATGGGCCTCTACACCTTGGATGATGCCTTTAAAGGTGGTTTTGCTGGGTTTGATCCTCGAGGGATCGATACCCATTTTTCGCACTGTGTCCTGATAAAGCAGGTTCAGGCTGCTGCCGCCGTCCATAAGGACTCGAGTGAGGTGGAATCCGTCAATAATGGGGTCTAGGACCAGTGCGGCGGATCCGCCATGATGGATGCTAGTGGGGTGGTCCCTGCGATCGAAGGTGATCGGACAAGCAAACCATGGGTTGAACTTTGGGGCGACGGGCTCCATCGCATAGACGTCCCTTAGTGCACACTTCCGCTCCCTCTTGGGAATGTGTGTTGCGTATATCATGTTCACCGTCTTCACTTGTGGGGGAAACCTCTTCTGTCCTCCTGTGTTCGGCGGTCGGGGCTCCTTCTCGTCATCTCTATGCGGCCCCTTATCCTTGTTCTCGGCATTTAACTTGCCGGCCTGCTTGAACACCCAGCATTCTCTATTGGTGTGATTGGCTGGCTTGTCGGGGGTGCCATGGATTTGACATGAGCGATCCAGTATGCGATCCAGACTGGACGGAGCCGGAGTATTTCTTTTAAATGGCTTTTTCTGCTGACCGGATCTAGAGCCTCTGAATCCGGCATTGATTGTCGTATCTTCGGTGTTATGGATGTTATTGCGGTGCTTTGGTCTATTACGACGCTTCCTACCGTTAACATCTTTGGTATCCGCGGTATCCGGATTCCTCGATGTGTTGTTGCTGCGAGCCAGCCAGCTGTCATCGCCCGTACAAAAGCGGGTCATGACTGTCGTGAGGGCTGCCATAGATTTCGGCTTCTCCTGGCCGAGGTGGCGGGCGAGCCACTCGTCGCGAGTGTTATGCTTGAATGCCGCTAGGGCCTCTGCATCCGGACAGTTTACAATTTGATTTTTCTTAGTCAGCAACCATGTCTAGAATTGTCTGGCCGATTGCCCTGGCTGCTGGGTTATGTGGGTCAAGTCATCAGCATCCGGTGGCCGCACATAAGTGCCCTGGAAGTTGTCAAGAAATGCGTCTTCCAGATCCTCCCAACTGCCGACGGAATCTGCTGGCAAGCTATTCAGGCAATGCCGAGCTGGTCCTTTGAGTTTTAGTGGGAGGTACTTGATGGCATGTAGATCATCACCGCAAGCCATGTGGATGTGAAGGAGGAAATCCTCAATCCATACAGCGAGATCTGTTGTGCCATCGTATGAGTTGATATTTACGAGATCGAAACCCTTCGGGAATTCATGATTCATAACTTCATCAGTGAAGCATAGGGCGTGTGCGGCACCTCTGTGCCGAGCTATATCCCGACGTAGTTCGTATGAGTCTTCTCTGCTGTATTCGGCCCGGCCGGATTTACTCTTGGCGTATCCGACGCGGCGATCATCGTCCCGTGTGGGCTCATGTGCCCGTGTCCCGTATATTGACCTTGTGATTTTTGCCTTACTGTTCAAGATGTCTCGCAGGTCCTCTGTGTTCCCCCGGGCCTTAGTATTTTTGACTGAGTGGCGATGGGGTGCGGTCTGAACTTTAGGCTGAAACGCCTCTCTAGCTCGACCGCGTAGTGACCGGCCAGTCACATCGTACACTGGTGAATGAGGCTTCAATGCTTCATCCTCGAGGTGAGGTAGCAACCTGCGTTTTGGGTAACTCTTGGACGGGCGCTCGAGTTCATGCTCCTCGGCCGCAAGGACTTCGGTCCACCTGTCTGCTAGCGAGTCCTGATCAGCTTGAAACTGTTGATGTTTCTTCTTTAGGCTATTTGCCGTGGCCATAAGTCGGCGCAATAAACTCGTCATCACCGAGGCTCGCCTCGTCTTCAGATAGAGGCATGTAATTGTCCTCCTCCGGTTCTCCATCGGCTGCCTGCTCTGGAGGGCTTCCGCCCTTCCTCTTCGGAGATGCACCTTTGAAGGACTCCGGTAGTGCTTTTCTTATACAACTCTCCCTCGTGGACCCTGTAGGCTTTAGATCGTCGCACTATGCAGCGTGCCTCATTTTGGTCCTCAGGAAGTTCCTGCCTAGTTAGGTAGGCCAGGAATGGTTCTGTCCACGGGGCGATGACGGCCATTATTACGTGGGTGAAGGTGTTATTTCGGTGGCAAAGCCTCCGATTATGTCAGAGTGTTCGGTATCGGGCATCTTGGCCAGGTCCGGACTATCGTTATCGGTGTCCCCTTCCCAGACCACTGATGGCTTAAACAACCTCTCCAAAAAGATGTTGGGGGGACCGCGTCGCGTTTTGCACCGATGCGGGCGAGGATATCCGCCGCCTGATTGTTTTCCCGAGCCACATGGTGAAATTCGAGCCCCTCGAACCGAGCTGACATCTTTAGGACGGCGTTTCGATAGGCTGCCATCTTCAGATCCTTGGCATCGAAGTCTCCATTTATTTGGGATATTGCAAGGTTCGAATCCCCATGCACCTCTAGGCGTTGAATGCCCATGGAGACTGCCATCCGAAGACCATGCAATAGGGCTTCGTATTCGGCTGTGTTGTTGGAGTCTGTATACAGTATCTGCAGTACATACTGAACGTATCTCCGGTTGGGGACGTCAGGACGACGCCAGCCCCCAGACCGGCCAGCATTTTTGAGCCGTCGAAGTGCATGATCCAATTGGAGTATGCGACGTACTCTTTAGGGAGTTCGGCTTCCGTCCATTCGGCGACAAAGTCGGCTAATACTTGCGATTTAATGGCTCGCCGTGGTTTGTATGTTATGTCGAACGGGAGGAGCTCAATGGCCCATTTGGCAATCCGGCCCGTAGCATCGCGGTTGTTTATAATATCATTAAGTGGCACTTCCGAGGCTACTGTAATTGAACACTCTTGAAAGTAGTGTCGCAGCTTCCGGGATGCCATGAATACCGCATAGGATATCTTTTGATAATGTGGGTACCATGATTTGCATGGAGTGAGGACAGTGGATACATAGTATACCGGCTTTTGAAGAGGGAATTTATGTCTGTCAGCTTCTCGTTTGACGACAAGCACTACGCTTACAACTTGATGAGTTGCCGCAATGTACAACAGCATTGGTTCGCTGATGTTTGGCGCGGCCAGGATTGGGTTGGTTGCTAGTATGGCTTTTATTTCTTCCAATCCGGCTGTGGCAGCGTCCGTCCACTTGAAGTGTTCAGTGCGCCGAAGGAGGCGATAAAGAGGTAATGCCTTTTCCCCTAAGCGGGAGATAAAGCGGCTTAGAGCCGCCACACATCCAGTTAGTTTCTGGATTTGTTTGAGGTCTGTTGGGATAGCCAACTGTGACAGAGCTCGGATTTTGGCCGGATTAGCTTCAATTCCTCTACTGGAGACAATGAAGCCCAGGAGCTTTCCGGCTGGTACGCCGAGAACGCATTTTTCCGGATTGAGCTTGATGTCGTATGTTCGGAGGTTGTCGAATGTGAGCCTCAAGTCGTCTATTAGAGAGTCAACGTGTTTGGTTTTAACGACCGCATCATCTACGTATGCCTCTACTGTTTTGTGATCTGTTTCTCCAGACATGTCTGGATCATGCGCTGATATGTTGCACCGGCGTTTTTGAGCCCAAAAGGCATTTTGTTAAAACATATGGGGCCGTATGGTGTGATAAATGCCGTGGCGGCTTGGTCGGACTCCGCCATCTTAATTTGGTGGTAGCCGGAGGATGCATCGAGGAAACACAATGACTCGTGTTCTGCGGTAGCATCGATAATTTGATCAATGCGGGGGAGGGGGGAGGGATCCTTTGGGCAAGCCTTGTTGAGGTCCTTGAAATCGACACATAGGCGCCAGGATTTGTCCTTCTTTGGTACCATCACCAGGTTTTCTAGCCAGTCCGGGTGTTTTACTTCTCTAATGAATCCGGCCTCCAATAACTTGGCTAGTTCCTCTCCCATAGCATGTCTCTTAGGTTCAGAGAAACGCCGAAGAGCCTACTTGACCGGCTTGAATCCCTTTAGGATATTGAGGTTGTGCTCGGCCAGCCTGCGTGGGATTCCTGGCATGTCTGAGGGGTGCCAGGCGAATATGTCCCAATTCTCGCGCAGGAACTCTCGTACTGCGGCGTCCATGGCGGGGTTTAACTGTGCCCCTATGGAGGTCGTTTTTGTAGGGTCCGTTGGGTGGACTTGGAATTTGACTATTTCATCCGCTGGTTTAAAAGAGGTGGACTTGGATCTCTTGTCAAGTATCACGTCGTCCCTGTCCACTATGGAGCGTAGCACAGTTAATTCCTCGGCCGAAAGGGCTTCGGATAATGCCTCGAGGGCCAATGCGGCTGTTTTGTTTTCGGCGCGGAGTGTTGTGTCTGGATCACTAACGAGAGTGATGATTCCATTGGGCCCGGGCATTTTGAGCTTCATGTACCCATAATGGGGTATGGCTTGGAAGATCGTGAACGCCTCCCGTCCCAAGAGGGCGTGGCATCCACTACTGAATGGGGTCACTTGGAATGTAATTTCTTCGGACCTATAGTTCTCCGGCGTGCCGAATACCACATCTAGTGTGATTTTCCCAGCACAGCGTGCTTCCCGACTGGGGATGAATCCTCTAAAGGTTGTGCTGCTTTGCTCAATGCAGTTCCAGTCTAGTTCCATTTTTTGAAGAGTTTCCTCGTAGATGAGGTTTAATCCACTGTCGTCGTCCATGAGTACTTTGGTGAGTCGAAAGCCGTCCACAATTGGACTGAGGACCAGTGCAGCTGGTTCTCGGGCTATTCGGAATTTAGGTTCGTCACTGGCATTGAAGGTAATAGCCGTGTCGCTCCATGGATTTATTGCTGCTACGTGGCAGATTTCGGCAATGCTGCGGAGTGTTCGCTTGCGCCTATTATTTGATGCGAATGTCTCAAAGACTGTTAATACCGTATTTTTATCACTGGGATGGTGCTCTGTGGCATCTGGGATGAGAAGATCCTCGCCACCTTTGGCCACCTGCCGGAGTATCCAACATGCTCTAAGGCTGTGTGTTGGTATGGTATCCGCTGTACTATGAATTCTGAAGGGTCCGTTGTGCCATCCCTCCAATACAGTTCCACGCCCTGTAGAGGGTTTTTGCTTCTTTGTAATTAACTCGGGTGTCTTATGATAGTGCATCCTTTTACCTCAGACTGGGTGTATATTCGGAGCCAGATTATCCCAAAATTTTGTTTCGATTTTCCAAGCACTTTCCATCACACAGTACTTTCGTACTATGGATGCCAAGTCGGCGAAGCGTGATATGTCACAGCGACTTATGGCGTTAAGGATTCCCTTATCCATGCAGTTATTGAAGAAAAGTGACACTGCGTCTTCCTCACGGCAGTCCTTAACCTTGTTCATCACAAGGAGGAATCTGGCCCAATAATGATGTACTGTTTCATGGGGCTCTTGCCTGATGTGGGAAAGATCGTTTATGTCTGGGTGGGTGGGTGGTTTTGAGTCCGAACCCCTACCCGGTCTGAGATCCAGGGGCCGAGGAGTTTCCGATCTTGGAAGTTCGGATTCTGGGATGTTGCCCGATGAGTCTGGCCCACTGCCTGACTCTAGGTTCAGGGTTTGGGTGATGTCCTCCCATAAACAGGTATCCGGCTCGGAGAGCTCAGGAATCCGGACATAGTTAGTCCTCAAGATAGAGGAAAAATCGCCTCATTCTTCCTCCACCACCGCAACATGATGGGTGACTGGTGGAGAATTAATCTCCCTTTGATCGGGTTTAAGCCCAATCCGATCATAGTCTGTAGCGACTCCCAAGGCGGCGATGCGATCCAAGAGCTCGTTTAGGCAAGAGAGCTCCATTGGATCCATCTGCTCGGCGAATTCCGAGCCGATGTGGAGGTTGTTTTCGATGACCCGAGAAGTCATCGTCGGTGCAGCAGCCGAACAGGCGGTCATGACGAAACTGCCTAGCCGGAGAGTTTGGCCGACAGCCAGGGCTCCCTCGGCGGTAATGTTGTTTTTAACAACGAGATGAGGCATCCTTCCTTACGGCGATGACATAGAGGAACTCTCAATGAAAGCACCAATGTCGGTGTCAAAACCGGCGGATCTCGAATAGGGGGTTCCGAACTGTGCTTCTAAGGCGGATGGTAACAGAAGGCAGGGGACACGATGTTTTACCCAGGTTCGGGCCCTCTTGATGGAGGTAAAACCCTACGTCCTGCTTGATTATACTTGATAATATGGGTATTACAAGAGTTGATCTACCACGAGATCGGAGAGGCTAAACCCTAGAAGCTAGCCTATGGTATGATTGTATGTTGTCCTACAGACTAAAACCCTCCGGTTTATATAGACACCGGAGGGGGCTAGGGTTACACAAGGTCGGTTACAAAGGAGGAGATATACATATCCGTATTGCCTAGCTTGCCTTCCACACCAAGTAGAGTCCCATCCGGACACGGGACGAAGTCTTCAATCTCGTATCTTCATGGTCCAACAGTCCGGCCAAAGGATATAATCCGGATGCCCGGATACACCCTAATCTAGCACTCCCTTAGCTAGGGTTACACAAGGTCGGTTACAAAGGAGGAGATATACATATTCGTATTGCCTAGCTTGCCTTCCACGCCAAGTAGAGTCCCATCTGAACACGGGACGAAGTCTTCAATCTCGTGTCTTCATAGTCCAACAGTCCGGCCAAAGGATATAGTCCCGGCTGTCCGGAG